>NC_090035.1:73006748-73274248 GCF_037176765.1 Anolis sagrei | reverse complement strand
TTATCAAGGGGTTGTTTCTAGGCGGAACAAGTTGGAATGCCAAAGAATGCATATATATATTGAACTAGCCGTCCCTGCCACACGTTGCTATGGCCCAGTCTGTATATATGTGTTTTCTGTGTGTATATAATTGTGTATGTGTATATATATGAGGTTTTGCTCATGTGTTGTAACATATTTTTGATTTTTTGGGGGTTTTTAAGTCCCTTCTGTTGTGTTTTTCAGTGTTTTTATGAGTGATGGTCACTCGTTGGCCTGATCGGTGTCCTGTGTCCAAATTTGGTGTCAATTCGTCCAGTGGTTTTTGAGTTACGTTAATCCCACAAACGAACATTACATTTTTATTTATCTAGATCAACTATTAAAATAAGTGCATCCAAGGAAGAGAATGTCGGGACTTTGGACTCCACAAGGGTTTGCTTGGAAATGGATGTTTGTATTTGCGACGAAGAGGACTAATGTGTTGTAATGGTTCCAGTTATAAGACTCAAGAGACCAGGGTTCGAATCCTTGCTTGGCCATGAAAATGCATTGGTTGATCCTAGGCAAGTCGCACTCTCTCAGCCCAGAAAAATCCTATGATGAATTAGAAAGAACTAGAAGGCGCACGACTAACAACAACAATGTTGATATGGCTCATTCTTCTGTCTGATCAACTCTTCCCATGTCTTGCATGACAACAACGGGATTGTTTCCTTTCTTAGCGGCAGCCAATCGTTAATGCAAAATTGCAAAAAAACAAAACAAACCCACGTCTTTTGACAAAGAGAAGGATTTGAAGTGGAAAAAAATAACTAAAGAAAGGCATCCTATTTCTGCCAGGGAGAGAGGTTGAGAAATGAATCCAGCGTTTTCCTTCGACTTCTTTCCGTCCCTAAGCTTCTTAAAAGAGTAATTTCAGGAGAGCTCTCCAAGAGCGCGTCGGCAAAATTTTGGGTCTCTTCCGTACTCATTAAGAGCATGTTGCAAATGTCCTTAATCTCCTCTCATTTTGCTGGTGCAGATGCTCCTTGGTTTTTTCTCTCTCCTTTCTCTCCCTTCCAAATAGCAAAGGCAATCGCAGTGTTTGTTTGTAAAGCAGAAAATGTTAAATATTGTGTATGTTTTTTTGGGGGGAAATATTTCCTTGATGTTCCTACTGAATCAAAGTTGATTCATTTGCTTATCTGATGTTTGGTATTTGAATGGCTAGGAGAGTATTGTGATACATTTGGGCCAGGCCCATAGCCAGGATTTTGATTTGGGGGGTGCTGAGTTTGATTTGGGGGGTGCTGAGTTTGATTTGGGGATGCTCAGTTTGATTTGGGGGGTGTTGGGTTTGATTTGGGGGGGTGCTGAGTTTAATTTGGGGGTGCTGAGTTTGATGGGGGGGGGGTGCTGAGTTTAATTTGGGGGGAGGGGGCTGAGGATGTACCCTAGCAAACCTTTTGTATCGTTATCCCAGTAACCCCATGCATATGGGATGTATTGAGCATGGTGATCAGATCATGATATGAATAAATGTAACCGTTTACGTAATGTACCCGTAAGGCCTTCTCGCGGACCACCCTGAGAATTTGGGGGGGGGGATTTGAGGGGGGAAGCCCTTCAACCCCCCCCCCCCCCCCCCGCTACATGCCTGATTTGGGCCATTCTGGGTTGTTGTGAATTTTCCGGGCTATAAGACCATGTAACAGAAGCATTCTCTTCTGACGTTTCACCAGAAGGAGAAGGAAAAGGAGAAGGAGAAGAAAAAAAAAGAAGAAAAAGAAGAGGAAGAAGAAGAGGAAGAAGAAGAAGACGAAGAAGAAGAAGAACAAGAAGAAGAAGAGGAAGAAGAAAACAAAGAAGAGGAAGAAGAAGAGGAGGAGGAAGAGGAAGAAGAAGAAGAGGAGGAGGAAGAGAACGAAGAAGAGGAGGAAGAAGAAATTGAAGAAGAAGAGGAGGAGGAGGAGGAGGAAGAAGAAGAAGTGGAAGAGGAAGAAGAAGAGGAAGAAGAAGAAGAGGAAGAAGAAGAAAAGGAAGAAGAAGAAGAAGAAAAAGAAGAAGAAGAGGAGGATGAGGAGGAAGAAGAAGAAGAAGAGGAAGAAGAAGAAGAGGAAGAAAAAGAAAAAGAAGAGGAGGAGGAGGAGGAGGAGGAAGAAGAAGAGGAAGAAGAAGAAGAGGAAGAGGAAGAAAAAGAAGAGGAAGAGGAGGAGGAGGAAGAGGAAGAAGAAGAAGAAGAAAACGAAGAAGAGGAAGAAGAAGAGGAAGAGGAAGAGGAAGAAGAAGAAGAAGAAAAGGAAGAAAAAGAAGAAGAAGAGGAGGAGGAGGAGGAGGAAGAAGAAGAAGAAGAAGAAGAAGAAGAAGAAGAAGAAGAAGAAGAAGAACAACAACAACAACAACAACAACAACAACTTTATTTTTCTACCCCGCCTCCATCTCCCCGAAGGGACTCGGGCCGGCTTACATGGGGCCCAAGCCCAAGGCACAATACAATGAAAAACAAAGCAATAACAATTAAGACAGAATAAAACAGCGTAAAACAACATAACAATAATATCTAGCAACAACAATAACAGCAGACTAATTTTGGAGTGGGGGAGGAAAACCATTATGTGAACTGGTTAAAGGATAAGGTGGTTTAGTGAGGTGGATAACAATGTATAACGGCATAGGAAATATCATGGAAACAGAGCAAATTAACAGGATCGGTTAATATAATTGTAACCTCTGAGGATGCCTGTCGTAGAAACGTCAGGAGAGAATGCTTCTGAAACAAGGGCCATACATCTTGGAAAATTAACAACAAACCAGTGATTCTGGCCACGAAAGCCTTCGACGATACAAAATACAAACTGTCTTGGTACGTCCCTGCACAGAACATCTAAGAATGTAACTGTGGCCAAAACTCCCAGGCTCAGCTAGATTCCTGGTTTCAAAGTGATCCTTTTTATGTAGAAATAAGACCTACTAATTTAAATATGATGGCAATGGAGGAGATCTTGAAAATGCTCCATTTCTCTGGAAAATAATGATTTTACAAATGCTGGATGTATTGTATTCTAAGTGCTTTGCATGGCAACCTCATGTGTTGCACTATAAACCACGCCGAGTCCCTTTTCAGAGATGGTGGCGGGATATAAATAAAATTACGGAGCCCTCGGCGGCGCAATGGGTTAAACCCTTGTGCCGGCAGGACTGCTGACAGAAAGGTCGGCAGTTTGAAACCGGGGAGCAGGGTGAGCTCCCATCTGTCAGCTACGGCTTCCCATGAAGGGACATGAGAGAAGCTTCCCATAGGATGGTAAGACATCAGGGCTTTTCTGGGCAACATCCTTGCAGATGGCCAATTCTCTCACACCAGAAGTGACTTGCAGTTTGTCAAGCCACTCCTGACACAAAATAAAATTAAAAAAAATAAGATTATTATTATTATTATTTATTACGTATTTCAGTTAATATCTGTGTGCTACTGGGATAAACTGTGCCTGGTGAATGTGTGTCAGGAGTGACTTGAGAAACTGCAAGTCGCTTCTGGTGTGAGAGAATTGCCCGTCTGCAAGGACGAAGCCCAGGGGACATTGCCCGGATGTTTTGATGTTTTACCATCCTTGTGGGAGGCTTCTCTCATGTCTCTGCACGGGGAGCTGGAGCTGACAGAGGAAGCTCAATCTGCTCTCCCCTGATTCGAACCGCTGACCTGTTGGTCAGCGGTTTTGTCATCACAAGCGTTTAGCCCATGAATGAATGGGATAGAAACCATTTAAAATTAATATATCAGTCAAAATTCTGCGCATAAGAGATTAAATCAGGGGGCACTTAGTAGATTTTTATCTCCATTTCAAAATACTGTTTATTTTGATGTTTGCATATTTGTATATTTTGAATTGTGTGCTAATGCTTTTATGTTAAGCTGCTTTGAGTTTCCTTTGGGATAGATTTTTGTTTATTTTTTTATGTTATTTATTGTGTCCAAAGGGAATTGAGAATACAGTTATAATGGATAGAAAAACCACAAACAAAGTTAAAAACTTGGCATTGTACTAAATGTCCTTTGACCAGTATCTGGCCACGTGGAGTGCCTCTGGTGTTGCTGCAAGAAGGTCCTCCATTGTGCAAGTGGCAGGGCTCAGGTTGCATTGCAGCAGGTGGTCAGTGGCTTGCTCTTCTCCGCACTCGCATGTCGTGGACTCCACTTTGTGGCCCCATTTCTTAAAGTTGGCTCTGCATCTCGTGGTGCCGGAGTGCAGTCTGTTTAATGCCTTCCAAGTCACCCAGTCTTCTTTGTACCCAGGGAGAAGTCTCTCATCTGGTATCAGCCATGGATTGAGTTTCCGGGTTTGAGCCTGCCACTTTTGGGCTCTGGCTTGCTGAGGTGTTTCTGCGAGTATCTCTGTAGATCTTAGGAAGCTATTTCTTGATTTAAGGTTTTTAAATCGCTGTGTGTTATTGTCTATATGTAAGTTATAATAATTGTATTGCTTTATTTGCTTATTGCTTTGTTGTTTTTACTGGTGTGTTGTTGGGCTTGGCTTCATGTAAGCCGCTCCAAGTCCCTTTGGGGAGATGGTGGCGAGGTATAAATAAAGTTTATTTATTTATTTATTTATTTACGCGAGAGAAGCCTCTCCATGGGATCGTAACACATCCAGGCATCCCCTGGGTGTGTTAACCTGCCACTTTTGGACTCTCGCTTGCTGAGGTGTTCCTGCAAGTGTCTCCTCAGCACCTTCCAGATTGCCCACTGTTTGCCCAGGAGGGAGTTTCTCATCTGGTATCAGCCACTGATTGAGAGGTTTTTAGCCTGCCACTTTTGGACTCTTGCTTGCTGAGGTGTTTCTGCGGGTATCCCTGTAGATCTTAGGAAGCTATTTCTTGATTTAAGGTGGAACATGAGAGAAGCGTCCCCATGGGATTGTAACACATCCGGTCATCCCCTGGATGTGTTAGCCTGTCACTTTTGGACTCTTGCTGGCTGGGGTGTTCCTGCAAGTGTCTGCTCAGTGCCTTCCAGATTGCCCACTGTTTGCCCAGGAGGGTGTTTCTCATCTGGTTGAGAGGTTTTTAGCCTGCCACTTTTGGACTCTTGCTTGCTGAGGTGTTCCTGCAAGTGTCCTGCTCAGCGCCTTCCAGATTGCACACTGTTTGCCCAGGAGAGAGTTTCTCATTTGGTATCAGCCACTGATTGAGAGGTTTTAGCCTGCCACTTTTGGACTCTTGCTTGCTGGGGTGTTCCTGCAAGTGTCCGCTCAGCACCTTCCTGTGTCCCTAGAAGGGAGTTAGGAATTGTGGGAATTGTAGTCCAAAACACTTGGAGGGCTGAAGTTTGCCCATGCCTGCTTTAGCATGGGCATGCTAAAGCCCATGAGAAAGAATGACGCTGCCTGTGGCTTGAGCACGAATGGGCTTCCATAATGTGGCAGACTAATGCGTTAGCGAGAAGTTACATCCTTGTATGGAAAGTACACAGAATAATAAACTCCAGTCTGGCACCTATCGGAGCTGCCCATCTGTTTGAGAGGCGCTTGGGCAAACCACCGCTGTGAATATCGTGTGGGGTGTGGAAAGTTTACACAAGATAACCCTCTTTTTGTGAACAGCAGGCCCAATTCGGAAGACAATCCCGATGCAGCAGGGGTCCATGAATCTTTAAGGAGTCTATGGGTGGCCTTCAGGCATTCCAAGTTCCTTTATTTGGCGTCCATTGACTTCTAGGAATGAATGAATCTGGATTGCTGTGTGTTTTCAGGGCTGTATGGCTATGCTCCAGAAACATTCTCTCCTGACGTTTTGCCTGCATCTGTAGCAGGCATCCTCAGAGGTTGTGAGGTCTGTTGGAAACTAGGAAAATGGGGTTCATATGTCCAGGGTGAGAGAAAGAATTCTTTCTCTGTTTGAGGTAGGTATGAATGTTTCAATTGCCCACCTTTATTAGCATTTAATGGCCTTGCAGTTTTAGTCTGGCTTCTTACTGCCTGGAGGAATCTTTTGTTGGGAGGTGATTAGTTGGCCCTGATTGTTTATTGTCTGGAGTTCCCCCACAGATATATACATCCCCATTTTCCTCGTTTCCAACAGAACTCACAACCTCTGAGGATGCCTGCCATAGAATCCTTTGTTGGGAGGTGATTAGTTGGCCCTGAATGTTTATTGTCTGGAGTCTCCCCACAGATATATAAACCCCATTTTCCTAGTTTCCAACAGACCTCACAACCTCTGAGGATGCCTGCCATGGAATCCTTTATTGGGAGGTGATTAGTTGGCCCCGATTATTTATTGTCTGGAGTTCCCCCACAGATATATAAACCCCATTTTCCTAGTTACCAACAGACCTCACTGCCTCTGAGGATGCCTGCCATGGAATCCTTTGTTGGGAGGTGATTAGTTGGCCCCGATTGTTTATTGTCTGGAGTTCCCCCACAGATATATAAACCCCGTTTTCCTAGTTTCCAACAGACCTCACTGCCTCTGAGGATGCCTGCCATGGAATCCTTTGTTGGGAGGTGATTAGTTGGCCCTGATTGTTTATTGTCTGGAGTTCCCCCACAGATATATAAAACCCGTTTTCTTAGTTTCCAACAGACCTCACAACCTCTGAGGATGCCTGCCATGGAATTGTTTGATGGGAGGTGATTAGTTGGCCCCGATTATTTATTGTCTGGAGTTCCCCCACAGATATATAAACCCCCATTTTCCTAGTTTCCAACAGACCTCACAACCTCTGAGGATGCCTGCCATAGATGTGGGCGAAACGCCAGGAGAGAATGCTTCTGGGCATACAACCCGGAAAACACACAACAGCCCAGTGATTCCGGTCATGAATGCCTTCGACAATACATTCCAGCTAGACTTTTAGCTAAAGCAAAAGTGGGAAATAAAGGCAATGTACCTGCCCAGGTGGAGAGGTTTGCCTGATGATGCAGAGCTTTAAAAATGAGGTGTGGAACGGCTTCAAAAGACAGCTAGGCTGCATGTTTTCAGGGCTGCTAATGTGTGTGGCTGTCAATGAATAATAGCAGGTTCTGCAGGATGTATGTAAAAGGGAAGAACAGACAAAGCCTCCTCTTAGCATTCCTTCCTCGCCTAAGAGAACACTGTGAAATCGACAGGGTTGCCATAAGTCCACAAAAGACTTGATGGCATATACACTTTGTGGCACTTTCGGAAGGAAATCTGAGTTCTAGATCAGTGCTTCTCAACCTTCCTAATGCTGTGACCCCTTAATACAGTTCCTCATGTTGTGGTGACCCCCAACCATAACATTATTTTCGTTGCTACTTCATAACTGCAATTTTGCTACTGTTATGAATCTTAATGTAAATATCTGATATGCAGGATGTATTTTCGGTAACTGGACCAAATTTGGCACAAAGACCGATACACCCAAATTTGAATACTGATTGATTTCGTCATTTGAGAGTTGTTGCTGCTGGGATTTATAGTTCACCTACAATCAGAGAGCATTCTGAACTTCACCAACAATGAAAATGAACCAAACTTGGCACACAGAACTCCCATGACCAACAGAAAATACTGGAACGGTTTCATGGGCATAGACCTTGAGTTTTGGAGTTATAGTTCATCTACACCCAGAGAGCACTGTAGACTCAAACAATGATGGATCTGGACCAAACTTAGCACAGATACTCAATATGCCCAAATGTGAACACTGATGGAGTTTGGGGGAAATAGACCTTGACATTTGGGAGTTGTAGTTGCTGGGATTTATAGTTCGCCTAAAATCAAAGAGCGTCCTGAACTCACCAATGATGGAATTGGGCCAAACTTGGCACATAGAACTCCCATGACCAACAGAAAATACTGGAATGGTTTGGTGGGCATTTGCCTTGAGTTTTGGAGTTATAGTTCACCTAAATCCAGAGAGCACTGTGGACTGAAACAATGATGGATCTGGACCAAACTTGGCACGGATACTCAACCTGCCCCAAATGTGAACACTGATGGAGTTTGGGGGAAATAGACCTTGACATTTGGGAGTTGTAGTTGCTGGGATTTATAGTTCGCCTAAAATCAAAGAGCGTCCTGAACTCACCAATGATGGAATTGGGCCAAACTTGGCACATAGAACTCCCATGACCAACAGAAAATACTGGAATGGTTTGGTGGGCATTTGCCTTGAGTTTTGGAGTTATAGTTCACCTAAATCCAGAGAGCACTGTGGACTGAAACAATGATGGATCTGGACCAAACTTGGCACGGATACTCAACCTGCCCCAAATGTGAACACTGATGGAGTTTGAGGGAAATAGACCTTGACATTTGGGAGTTGTAGTTGCTGGGATTTATAGTTCACCTACAATCGAAGAGTATTCTGAACCCCACCAATGATAGAATTGGGCCAAACTTCACACACAGAACCCCCATGACCAACAGAAAACACTGTGTTTTCTGATGGTCTTTGGTGACTGCTCTGGCACCCCCTCGTGATCTCCCCCCCAGGGGTCCCAACCCCCAAGTTGAGAAACATTGCTCTAGTTTTTCAATGAATATCTCATTGAGTCACAACCAATTCACCCTAGTTTGCGGCAGTCACCAAAATAGTATTATTATTATTATTATTATTATTATTATAATAATAATAATAATAATTATTATTATTATTATTGAGAGGAATGAATGGAAGACACCAAAGCATAGATAGGTGGCATTAGTGTGGATGGATGAGTGAAGTGTCTTTAAGTAGGGCAGTGGGACCATATTATTATTATTATTATTATTATTATTATTATTATTATTTGAAACACAACAAGCTGGGTCCACAGCAGACAAGATCACTCTGCTGGCTGTTGTATTGGATCACATGTTGGACACTTCCCAAGTGTCCAGAACTGTGTGATGTATCGGCGAGTAATGCGTGCAGATCCCAGTAAGGTGGCTTTCTGCAGCTGGCAGTTGGTAATTTTGTCAGAGCCGATTGTGTTTAAGTGCAGGCCAAGGTCTTTAGGCACTGCAGCCAGAGTGCCGATCACCACTGGGACCAACTTGACTGGCTTGTGCGGGAGTCTTTGCAGTTCGATCTTTAAATCCTCATATCGTGTAAGCTTATTATTATTATGTTGTCAAAGGCTTTCATAGCCAGAATCACTGGGTTGCTGTGAGTTTTCCTGGCCATATGGCCATGTTCCAGAAGCATTCTCTCCTGAGAATGCTTCTGGAACATGGCCATACAGCCCGGAAAACTCACAGCAACCCACTTGTTGTTGTTATTGTTGTTGTTGTTATATTCTAAAGTCAAAGTATGTATGTATGTATGTATGTTCCACAAAGGCTTCTACATGGTTCAATGGATTCAGAAACAAACCTGTACACGTAACCTTCACCATCCACCTTAAAATATTGGTGCAAGTCGACGTACCTGTTTTGAAAAGCGTTTACCTGAGTTAGGTATAGGTAAAGGTTTTCCCCTGACATTAAGTCCAGTCGAGACTTAACTCTGAGGGTTGGTGCTCATCTCCATTTCTAAGCTGAAGAGCCGGCATTGTCCATAGACACCTCCAAGGTCATGTGGCTGGCATGACTGCATGGATCGCCGTTACCTTCCCACCGGAGCAATACCTATTGATCTACTCACATTTCCATGTTTTCAAACTGCTAGGTTGGCAGAAGCTGAGTTAAGAAGTTGAGTACTAAAACTTTAGTAAAACAGTACGACCTTTTCCCATGTGTGCATTTTCTAGTGGGAACAGCCATAAAATTGAAAAGCTAACTATGATTATATATAACTAGCCGTTCCCTGGCACGCATTGCTGTGGCCGTCTGTGTATGTGTTTTGTGTGTGTGTATACTATGTGTATATATGTGGTTTTGCGCATGTGTTGTAATGTATTTTTTACTCTTTGGCTTTTTAAGTTCCTTCCTCTGTGTTTTTATGAGTGATGGTCACTCATTGGCCTGATAGGTGTATTGTGTCCAAATTTGGTGTCAATTTGGTCAATTCGTCCAGTAGTTTTTGAGCTATGTTAATCCCACAAATGAACATTACATTTTTATTTATATAGATAAATACAATTCAGAATACATAACCTGGGCAATGCCAGACATATGTGCAAGACCAGGCATGGGCAAACTTGAGCCCTCCAGGTGTTTTGGACTTCAACTGGGAATTGAAGTCCAAAACACCTGGAGGGCTGAAGTTTGCCCATGCCTGTGCGAGACAGATATACTAATGTGTGTATGTGTATCCAGACACAATCGGCCATCAGAGCAAACAAGGTTTTTCTATTGCCGCCCAGGAAAACCCAACCACCAAGCCACCGCTCTCTCCCATATATTAATCTACCCAAGTATTGCTATAATACCAATCATGTGAGGCCCTTGGAGCAGGTCTAAGAATGGGCCCTGCACACGGCGCACCAAATGGTCAGAAAGGGAACCCTCCCCCAGCAGAAGGGCTGCCACCAACAACAACCATCACCACGGCTCTCTGTCTCTCTCCCCCCCTCCTTTCTCCAGGGCTTAAGAGGAGAAAATCCCAAACCTTCGGATCTAAATGCCCAGAGAAGTCCTGGGCAGCAGAATCTCTTACCCAGCTCTAAATCTCTTTTCAATTCAGGTTAAGCTTCTCTTTTTATTACAGATTATAGGGATCTCCCACTGTATCACTTCTGGGTTATCCTTTTAACACATTTTGCTCTTTCTCGCCGGGGTTATTTTTTGTGGTTTCTCGTGGGGTTGGGAAGGAGCTGCCCTTGGTCTTTTCTCCACGATCCGTGCCCCAGACCAAATCTCTGTTATGCTTCCTTGCAGAGGGACCCGGAGGCGCTCGAGACGGACAACCGGGCCCTGGGACTGCTCTCCGGAGAAGGTAAGCAAGACCTTTTTCATCCACAAAGATGTGTGTTTGGATGAGAGAATGAAAAATGAGGATACTATGCCACCGACATAGGCATTCAGTGGTCGACCATGGAGCTCTTCATAGATAAGAGACCCAACGAGATGGAAGAGAGGCAATATGTATGATCTGTCTATCATCTGTCTAGCATCTCTATTTAGCTATCTATTTATCTGAATACCAACCATACAAGAAAAACTTCTGACAAGGTACCTATTGATCACTTTTGATCATCAGCCTATAAGCTGAATCTTCCTCATTCTTCCTGGTGAAGAATTCAATACAACTTGGAAACTCTTGGATGAGAGACTGAAAAATAGGGACGTTATGGACATTCAGTAGATGGTCGTTGTTGACAATATAGCTCTTCATAGGTAAGATACACAAAGGTATGGAGGAGAGGTAATATCTAGATAGGTTCTATCTATCATCTATCAAGCAATATCTATCTATCTATCTATCTATCTATCTATCTATCTATCTATCTAAATACCAACCATACAAGAAAGACTTCTCTCATCTGTAACCAAAGTGCCTTTTGATCTCTTTTGATCATCAACTTACAAGTTCCATCTTCCTCATTCTTCCTGGTGAAGAATTCAATACAACTTGGAGACTCTTGGATGAGATCCTGAAAAATTGGGACATTATGGACATTCAGTAGACGGTCGTTGACAATATAGCTCTTCGTAGGTAAGATGCACAAAGGGATGGAGGAGAGGTAATATATATGTTCTATCTATCATCTATCTATCATCTATCTATCTATCTATCTATCTATCTATCTATCTATCTATCTATCTATCTATCTGGTATCCCTATCTATCTATCTATCTATCTATCTATCTATCTATCTATCTGAATACCAACCATACAAGGAAGACTTCAATCATCTATAACCAAAGTGCCTTTTGATCACTTTTGATCATCAACCTACGAGTTGTATGTTCCTTATTCTTCCTGGTGAAGAATTCAATACAACTTGGAAACTCTTGGATGAGATCCTGAAAATTGGGACATTGTGGACATTCAGTAGATGGTTGTTGGCTATGTAGATATTCATAGATAAGAGACCCAAAGGGATGGAGGAGACGTAATATATATGTTCTATCTATCTATCTATCTATCTATCTATCTATCTATCTGAATACCAACCATACAAGGAAGACTTCAATCATCTATAACCAAAGTGCCTTTTGATCACTTTTGATCATCAACCTATGAGTTGTATGTTCCTTATTCTTCCTGGTGAAGAATTCAATACAACTTGGAAACTCTTGGATGAGATCCTGAAAATTGGGACATTGTGGACATTCAGTAGATGGTTGTTGGCAATGTAGTTATTCATAGATAAGAGACCCAAAGGGATGGAGGAGAGGTAATATATATGTTCTATCTATCATCTATCTATCTATCTATCTATCCTACCTACCTACCTACCTACCTACCTATCTATTATATCTATCTATCTATCTATCTATCTATCTATCTGAACATCAACCATACAAGGAAGACTTCACTCATCCGTAACCAAGGTGTCTTTTGATCACTTTTGATCATCAACCCACAAGTTGCATCTTCCTTACTCTTCTTAGTGAAGGATTCCATATAGCTTTTGGACTGAAAAATGGGGACATTATGGGCATTCAGTAGATGGTTGTTGGCAATGTAGCTCTTCATAGGTAAGGGAGATACCATATGTATGGTCTTCTATCTATCTATCTATCTATCTATCTATCTATCTATTGTTGGCAATGTAGCTCTTCACAGATAAGAGAGATACCACATGTACAGTCTTCTATCTATCTTTCTATTGTTGGCAATGTAGCTCTTCATAGATAAGGGAGATACCATATGTACAATCTTCTATCTATCTATCTATCTCTATCTATCTATCTATCTATCTATCTATCTATCTATCTATCATCTATCTATCTATCATTTATCTATCTATCTATTGCTGGCAATGTAGCTCTTCATAGATAAGGGAGATACCATATGTATGGTCTTCTACCTGTCTGTCTGTCTGTCTGTCTGTCTGTCTACCTAATTGATGTCTCTTAGTTGGTATAGGAGATGGTTGTTGGCAATATACCTCTTCATAGATATGAGACCCAAAGAGAACAGGGAGATGCCATATGCTCTGAGTCGCCTTCAGGCTGATATGAGCCCGAACTGATATGAACTGTTTCTATAGTAGCACTGAATTTTTGCTGTTCGTAGTTGTTGTGAACTGCTGTGAGTCGCCTTCGGGCTGAGAACAGCGGTATATAAGTAAGGTAAATAGATAAATAAATAAATAAATAAGGTAGAAATAATGCAAATATCTATCTATAGGAGATAATTGTTGGCAATATAGCTCTTCATAGATAAGAAACCCAAAGAGAACAGGGAGATGCCATATGTATGGTCTACTATCTATCTATCTATCTATCTATCTATATAGATAGACAGACAGACAGACAGACAGATAAGTCTATCTATAGGATAGATAAGTCTATCTCTATCTATAGGAGATGGTTGTTGGCAATGTAGCTCTTCATAGATAAGAAACCCAAAGAGAACAGAGAGATGCCATATGTATGGTCTTCTATCTGTCTGTCTGTCTGTCTATCTATCTATCTATCTATCTATCTATCTATCTACCTATAGGAGATGGTTGTTGGCAATATAACTCTTCATAGATAAGAAACCCAAAAAGAACAGGGAGATGCCATATGTATGGTCCTCTATCTATCTACCTACCTACCTACCTACCTATCGATGTATCTTAGTTGGTATAGGAGACGGTTATTGGCAATGTAGCTCTTTATAGATAAGAGACAATATCCATAGAAGGGAGACTTCGGTCATCTGAAACCAAGGTGCTTTTGAGTCCCTTTTGATCTTCACCCTAAAAATCTGTGTCTTCCCCATTTTTTCTCATGAAGAATTCCATACAATTTGGAAACTCACCCTAAATCCCATAAAAGAATGATTTTATTCTGTAAAAAAAATTATCTTCGGTCGGCGGCTCTAGTTTTTAGTCTATTCAGTTAATGGCGCACATAAGCCGTTTCTGCGTTTCTCGGATGACTGCGCAAGAGTTGGAAAATTGCCGAAATGGCAAAACCGACTTGAATCAGAAACGAATGACCATGTTATGAAATCATTGTGATTTTTTTTTTTGCTTTCTTCAAGGCATCATTTAGATATAGAGAAATAATTCTAATATTTACAATGGTATCTTTAGTCTTTATCGAAGTTGTACTTCTTTAATGCTCCTTCTTGTGTTCAGTATACCATTCATGGTATGAGTATATATATCTGCAAACTATCGGATCACATATAGAAATATTTAATATGAACTCACATTTTGCTGTGTGAATAGGTGCAGCTTACCAATATATCTCTTCTTTTTTTTAAGGTGTAGTCATTTTTATTCTAATAGATATTTTATCTATAGAGAAGGGTGGAATATAAATGTCTCAATCTGTCACAGAGAAAATCATATAGTTAAAGCCGAGCTCTGATGGTAGCAAAACTTACAACAGGCATAAATGCAAAATGTAGTGCTTTCCTTAGATTGGGATTGGAGTTTTTAACAACCTTATTTTCTTCAAAAATATATTTATGTTTTTTCGAAGGCTGGAATCAATACATTGTTGTGAGCTTTCTAGGCTGTATGTCCATGTTCCAGAAGCATTCTCTCCTGACATTTCACCCACATCTATGGCAGGCATCCTCAGAGGTTGTGAGGTCTGTTGGAAACTAGGCAAGTGATGTTTATATATCTGTAGAATATCCAGGGTGGGGGAAACAGATCTCACAACCTTTGAGGATCCCTGTCATAGGTGTGGGCGAAATGTCAGGAGAGAATGCTTCTGGAACATGGCCATACAGCCCAGGAAACTTACAGCAACCATATTGATGTTTGCTATACGCTTCCCAAAACCCATGAAAAAGGGTTTCAATTCACTTCAAACCATTTTGTTAAAACCTACAATTGAAAACAAAATTGAAATTGGAGTTCTAACAATACTTAGGGATATGGCTTCCTTCCTTCTTTCCTTCCTTCCTTCAGCCGTTCTTTTCTTCCTTCGATCCTTCCTTCCTTCCTTCCTTCCTTCCTTCCTTCCTTCTTTCCTTCCTTCGGCCATTCTTTTCTTCCTTCCTTCCTTCCTTCCTTCCTTCCTTCCTTCGATCGTTCTTTTCTTCCTTCGATTCTCCCTTCCTTCCTTCCTTCCTTCCTTCCTTCCTTCCTTCCTTCCTTCTTTCTCTCTTCCCTTCCCTCCTGCTTTCCTTCCTTCCCTCTTTTTTCTTTCCTTCTCTCCTTCAATATAGCAATATATAATACTAATAGTGTGCTATGCGAATAATATATTGTATGTACATATCACTTGTATGCCGCTTTGAGTCCCCTTCAGGGTGGGAAAGGTGGGATATAAATGTCATAAATAAACAAATAAATAAATCTATCCATCTATATGCCCATCCAGCTATCTATCTATCTATCTATCTATCTATCTATTCATCCATCCATCTGTCTATCCATCTATCTGTCCATCACCGTCGAGGTGAGAAGGGTGGGATATAAATGTTGTAAATAAATAAGTAAATAGATAAATAAATAAATCTATCCATCTATCTGCCCATCTATCTATCTATCTATCTGTCTGTCTGTCTGTCTGTCTGTCTGTCTATCCATCCATCCATCCATCCATCCATCCATCCATCTATCCGTCTATCACCGTCGGGGTGAGAAGAGTGGGATATAAATGTTGTAAATAAATAAGTAAATAGATAAATAAATACATCTATCCATCTATCTTCCCATCCAGCTGTCTGTCTGTCTGTCTATCTATCTATCTATCTATCTATCTATCTATCTATCCATCTATCCGTCTATCACCTTCGGGGTGAGAAGGGTGGGATATAAATGTTGTAAATAAATAAGTAAATAGATAAATAAATACATCTATCCATCTATCTTCCCATCCAGCTATCTGTCCATCTATCCATCTGTCTATCCAGGATATAAATGTCACATACAAACAAACAAACAAACAAACAAACAAACAAATCTATCTGTCTATCTATCTATCTATCTGTCTGTCTGTCTGTCTGTCTGTCCACCCATCTATCTGTCTGCCTGTCTGTCTATCCGTCCATCTATCCATCTATCACCTTCGGGGTGAGAAGGTTGGGATATAAATGTCGCAAATAAGTAAATAAATATATATATACATACATAAATAAATCTATCCATCTATCTGTATATCCAGCTATCTCTCTGTCTGTCTATTTATCTGTCTGTCTGTCTGACCATCCATCTGTCTATCGATCTATCCGTCAATCACCTTCGGGGTGAGAAGGGTGGGATATAAATGTCTAAATCTATCTATCTATCATCTGTCTATTTATCTATCTATCTATCTATCTATCTATCTATCTATCTGTCCATCCATCTATCCATCTGTCCGTCTACCTGCCCATCCATCGATCCATCATCTCCAGTTGTTTATACTTGATTATAGATTACAACAACATTGAATTTTGAGGGAAAAGTTGAGTTCTTCTTATATTTTTCATAGCATATGTACCTGTGTGCACATTATATTAGAGAAGATGGACCTTGTTGTGATTGGTCTTGGGGAAAGGGAGGAAAACGCTTTTTGTTTGCTTGATTTAAAGGGACTCTCTCGTTGCATTCTTGTTGCCAGTGTATAAACCGATAATCCGAGACACTGCAAAGAGATGACATTCCGAATAGCCAAATATCTGGGGCAAAACAACATCTGCCCACTTGAAACCTCCGCAGGTTTCCATATTTCGCTAAGCCCCAAAGAGAGGTTTAGCGCTTCCCTTGCATTAAGCAGCTCATATTTTTTCCCCCAGTTCCTACTAGTTCATGCATTTGTACAGAAATATTTGCCTTTGCAACATTCTCCTAATAGCAATGACATCAGTTTCAGTTCGTATTTGATTCGGGGTTTTAAATTCAGTTTGTTTTAAGAATAAAGAAGGAACAAGCCTAACTCATTTTTCTGTATTAGGAAATCTTTTGTTAGTTTTTTCTGCTGGGTAGAAAGACACATTGGAAGATGCCCTCATCTTGTGTTCTATATTGTTGGGTGCCGTCAGATCATTTCTGACTTATGACAACATTAAGATGAAGCTATCATTGGGTTTTTTGAGTCTGAGAGAGTGTGACTCACCAAAGGGTCACCCACTGAGTTTCCATGGCCAATGGCTGGCCTTGAGAAAGTCACACATTCTCAGCTCCAAAAGATCCTATGAGAAGTTCTCCGTAAATCAGAAACGGATCAAAGGCACACCACGAAATAACAATTCTGTCTTCCGGGCAAACTCATACACTCTGATACAAACTGATGTTAAGGTGAAGCTATCATCGAGTATCATCGGGTTTTCTGGGGCTGAGAGTGTGTGACTCACCCAAGCGTCACCCATTGAGTTTCCATGGCCAATGGCTGGCCTTGAGTAAATCATGCACTCTTGGCCCCATAAGATCCTATGAGAAGTTCTCCGTAGAGAAACAGCTCAAAGGCACACAATGGAACAAAAATTGTCTTCCTAGGCAAATGGATACACACTTCCCATTTATCTGTGTGCTATGAACAACCAAAAAAATTGAAATAAATTTAATAAAATAACATAAATTATGTAAATTATATAATAATTATAATAGAAACCAGCATAGTTATCTTGTTTGCTGTGTACTAATCTTGTTGCGTACCTAATAATAATAATATTATGTGAGAGGAAGCCACAGGGAGGAGGGAGCAAGCTTGTTTTCTGCTTCTTGGAGACTAGGACGCAATGGAACAATGGCTTCAAACTACAAGAGAGGAGATTCCATCTGAACATTAGGAAGAACTTCCTGACTGTGAGAGCCGTTCAGCAGTGGAACTCTCTGCCCCGGAGTGTGGTGGAGGCTCCTTCTTTGGAAGCTTTTAAGCAGAGGCTGGATGGCCATTTGTCAGGGGTGATTTGAATGCAATATTCCTGCTTCTTGGCAGGGGGTTGGACTGGATGGCCCATGAGGTCTCTTCCAACTCTTTGATTCTATGATTCTAATAATAATAATAATAATAATAATAATAATAATAATAGTAATAATAATAATAATAATATTAAAGACTCTGGCACAAGCCAGTAAAGGTGGTCCCAGTAGTGATCGACACACTGGGTGCAGTGCCTAAAGACCTTGGCCTGCACTTAAAAACAATCGGCACTGACAAAATTACCACCTGCCAGCTGCAAAAGATCACCCTACTTGGATCTGCACGCATTATTCACCGATACATCACGCATTCCTAGAAGTGTCCGATGTGTGATCCAATACAACAGCCAGCATAGTGATCTTGTTTGCTGTGTATTAATCTGAAGTGTGATCGAATACAAAAGCCAGCATAGTGATCTTGTTTGCTGTGTACCAATCTTATTGTGTATCAAATAATAATAATAATAATAATAATAATAATAATAATAATAATAATAGGTGGTCCCAGTAGTAATCGGCACACTGGGTGCAGTGACTAAGGACCTTGGCCTGCACTTAAAAACAATCGGCACTGACAAAATTTCCATCTGCCAGCTGCAAAAGGTCACCCTACTCGGATCTGAATGCATTAATTGCTGATACATCACGCAGTCCTAGACACTTGGGAAGTGTCCGATGTGTGATCCAATACAACTGTCAGCATGGTGATCTTGTTTGTTGTGTACTGATCTTGTTATGTATATAATAATAATAATAATAATAATAATAATAATAATAATAACAACAACAACAACAACATCTGATGATGCGTGCCATAGATGTGGGTGAAATGTCAGGAGAGAATGCTTCTGGAGTTTTCTAGGCTGTATGGCCATGTTCCAGAAGCATTTTCTCTGGATGTTTCACCTGCACGTACGGCAGGCATCCTCAGAGGTTCTGAGGTCTGTTGGAAACTAGGCAACCTCTGAGGATGTCTGCCATAGATGTGGGTGAAATATCTGAAGAGAATGCTTCTGGAATATGGCCATACAGCCCAGAAAACTCACCACAATTCCAGCCATGAAAGCCTTTGACAACAAATCAGAAATAACCTCAAAACACACAACAGGATCCTTCTACACTTTTGGGCACTTAAAGAATAAGTTTTCCCAGTCCAGCAGAGAAACTGGTTCAAATGGTGCTTTCTTCAATCTAGAAGATAGCTGGGATTTTGGAAAGAGAGGGAAATACTGTCTAGAACAGGCAAACTTCGGCCCTCCAGGTGTTTTGGACTTCAACTCCCACAATTCCTAACAGTAACTGTCTGTCAGGCTGCATAGGTCAACAGCAAGCTAGGCTATTAATGCTCGGGAGCTCACTCTGACACGGGCTGGCTCCAAACTCATGGCCTCTCGGTCAGTAGTGATTTAATGCAGCCGGCTACTAACTAGCAGTGCCACAGCCCGGTCCATCTAGAATGCTAAGGGCATTGCCCCACATAATATACCCTCCAACTATTCCCATTTTGGCAGAGACAGCCCCCATTAACCCTCCATTACCTGATGTTTGATGGAGTGCTTCCTCATTCGTACACACTCTGATAGAAGGTTTTATGGTGTCGTAAATTAGTTAAATTAGCCTCCTCGCATAAAGCGGTACCTAAACTTGGCAGGTGAAACTGTTTTTCGGGCTACATAGGTCAACAGTAAGCTAGACTATTAATAGTCAGGAGCTCACTCCGACTTGGGCTGGCTTCACACTCATGACCTCTCAGTCAGTAGTGATTTAATGCAGCTGGTTGTGCCACAGCTTCGTCCGTGAACATGAATATTAAGGAATGCCACATTCTTCAAGAGCAACTTGAGAAACTGCAAGTTGCTTCTGGTGTGAGAGAATTGGCCATATGCAAGGACCTTGCCCAGGGAATGCCCAGATGTGTTACCATCCTATGGGAGACTTCTCTCATGTCCTCGCATGAGAAGCTGGAGCTGACAGATGGGAGCTCACCCCGCTCCCCGGATTCAAACCGCTGACCTTTTGGTCAGCAGTCTTGCCGGCACAAGGTTTTAACAGATGTGTTACTATCCTGTGGGAGGCTTCTCTCATGTCCCCGCATGAGAAGCTGAAGCTGACAGAGGTGAGCTCACCCACTCCCCAGATTCAAACCGCTGACCTTTTGG
The DNA here is from genome assembly GCF_037176765.1 of Anolis sagrei. Classification (NCBI taxonomy): domain Eukaryota; kingdom Metazoa; phylum Chordata; class Lepidosauria; order Squamata; family Anolidae; genus Anolis; species Anolis sagrei. The sequence continues at coordinate 73,254,273 of NC_090035.1, read as the reverse complement.
TCAGCAGTCCTGCCAGCACAAAGTTTTAACAGATGTGTTACCATCTTGTGGGAGGCTTCTCTCATGTCCCCCCATGAGAAGCTGGAACTGACAGACGGGAGCTCACCCCGCTCCCCGGATTCAAACCACTGACCTTTTGGTCAGCAATCCTGCCGGCACAAGGTTTTAACAGATGTGTTACCATCCTGTGGGAGGCTTTTCTCATGTCCCCGCATAAGAAGCTGGAACTGACAGACGGGAGCTCACCCCGCTCCCCGGATTCAAACCGCTGACCTTTTGGTCAGCAGTCCTGCCAGCACAAGGTTTTAACAGATGTCTTACCATCCTCTCATGTCCCCGCATGAGAAGCTGGAGCTGACAGACAGGAGCTCACCCCAATCCCTGGATTCAAATCGCTGACGTTTCGGTCAGCAGTCCTCCCGGCAAAAGGTTTTAACCCATTGTGCCACCAATAATAGGTGTTCTGATACTGATTTTAGATGAACGCTTTATCAGACCTTGAAAGAGCAGTCTTTGGAGCTGAAATCTCTTGTTATTGATCCGGCATAATCCATATCTGCCACAAACCATGAAAGCAAGCCAATTTCCTAGTTGTTGTTCTTTTTTGCACAATCCTTTCTCATCTGGGTTTTTGTTTCTCCCTCCCAGTTAAAATAAGCCTTCATTTCCCTGGGAGTAAATCAGTAGTAGTTTTTGGTAACGGATTTCCAAAGCATGGTTGCAATACCATTAAAAAGAAAACAAATAAATTGATAAGTTATACATAGCGCAGTGTATTTAATTTCCTCCCTTTCCGGTTGGTAAAAAAAATCCATATTTTTGTCAAGACATTAAACAGTTGAATGTTCTCTCCGCAGGCAACTCTCCAAAGTGTCAAAAGTAACTAAACCACTCGTTTGTATGTTTGTGTTTCCCATTTCCTTGCCTTGTTTGCAAAGGTCACACACACCTTTAATTGGAAAGGAAATTGTTTAGGAACCAGATGCTTTCACCCAATTTCTGAGTTATCTGTTAGGAAGCCTCCTCGGTAGGCGTTATTTATTCTGGTCATGAAGGCTTTCATGACCAGAATCATTGGTTTGCTGTGAGTTGTTTGGGCTGTCTGGCCATGTTCTAGAAGCATTCTCTCCTGACGTTTTGCCCACATCTATGGCAGGCATCCTCAGAGGTCTGTTGGAAACTAGGCAAGTGAGGTTTATATATCTGCGGAATAATGTCCAGGGTAGGAGAAAGAACTCTTGTCTGTTGGAGGCAAGTGTGAGTGTTGAAATTGGCCACCTTGATTAGCATTGAATAGACTTGCAGCTTCAAAGACAGGCTGCTTCCTACCTGGGGCAGGCTTTGAAGCTGCACGACCATTCAGTGCTAATCAAGGTGGCCAATTGCAACATTCACACTTGCCTCCAACAGACAAGAGTTCTTTCTCCCACCACTGAATAGCCTTGTAGCTTTGGACTCTGCCCCCAGACAGGAAGCATCCAGACTTTGAAGCTGCAAGGCCACTCAGTGCTATTGCAACATTCGTACTTGCCTCCAACAGGCAAGAGTTCATTCTCCCACCACTGAATAGCCTAAAAGCTTCAAAGCCTGCCCCCAGACAGGAAGCAACCAGGCTTTGAAGCTGCAAGGCCATTCAATGCTAGTCAAGGCGGCCAATTGCAACATTCACACTTGCTTCCAACAGACAAGAGTTCATTCTCCCACCACCGAATAGCCTTGCAGCTTCAGAGCGTGCTCCTAGGCAGGAAGCATCCAGACTTTGAAGCTGCAAGGCAATTCAATGCTAATCAAGGTAACCAATTGCAACATTCACACTTGCCTCGAACAGACAAGAGTTCTTTATCTCACCACTGAATAGCCTTGTAGCTTTGGAGCCTGTCCCAGTCAGGAAGCATCCAGGCTTTGAAGCTGCAAGGCCATTCAATGCTAATCAAGGTGGCCAATTGCAACATTTCCACTTGCCTCCAACAGGCAAGAGTTCGTTCTCCCACCACTGAATAACCTTATAGCTTTGGAGCCTGCCCCAGTCAAGAAGCAGCAAGACTTTGAAGCTGCAAGGCCATTCAGTGCTAATCAAGGCAGCCAATTGCAACATTCACACTTGCCTCCAACAGACAAGAGTTCTTTATCTCACCACTGAATAGCCTTGTAGCTTTGGATCCTGCTTCCAGGCAGGAAACTGCCAGACTTTGAAGCTGAGAGGCCATTCAATGCTAATCAAGGTAGCCAATTGCAACATTCACACTTGCCTCTGACAGACAAGACTGTGCGATGTATCGGTAAACAATGCATGCAGATCCGAGTAGGGTGGCATTTTGCAGCTGATTCAATTTGTCAGCGCCGATTGTTTTTAAGTGCTGGCCAAGGTCTTTAGTCACTGCACCCAGTGTGTCGATCACCACTGGGACCACCTGTTATTGTTGTTGTTGTTGTTGTTGTTGTTGTTGTTGTTATTAAGCGGCTGAGGGAGAAAAGGAAAGGGCCTGAGGCTGTTAGGAATTGTGGGAGTTGCAGTCCCAGCTTTGCCCGTGCCTACTATATGGCATTTCGTTTGCAATCTTAGACTAAGCCTTTGAGTTTAGATGCACCTGGTGCAGATGCACTGCAAAACATCAACATTAATTCATAAGCAATTCAATATTTCTCAACACAAGCACATTTTGGAACAATACACATTCTTTGCAAAGCCCTCTTTTTCCCCTCCAAATATGATCCTACTTTAGGACAATCCTTTGCAAGAGAGATCAGTGTTTATTCCTGCAGAGATTCAGAAAAGCATGGAGAAATGGAGAGGAATTTTTTTATGTTCTCCGTCTCCCGCCCTTTCCTTGCCATTAGGAAATTTGGGGTGTGGTGGGACGAGGGGGAAACGCTTGCCAACCCTCCGTTGCACTTTAATACCACTCATTTTGCTTAATAGCCGGGGTTTTATGAGAAACGCGGCCCATGAAGCACTCATAAATGGTGAACGGATTAACGGCGGTTCCAAAGATGGATGCCGGGCCGCGTGGAAATGGGTTGCGACAAGCACACTTCGTTCTTTTCCACGATCATGAGGCCAGGAGTATTGCGCTCCAAAACGCTGTCAGTCTGATGTATCGTCATAGGCTTTCATGGCTGGAATCACTGGGTTATTGTAGGTTTTTCGGGTAATATGGCTTTGTTCTAGAAGCATTCTCTCCTGACGTTTCGCCTGCATATATGGCAAGCATCCTCAGAGGTCGTGAGCTCTGTCAGTCTGAATTCGGAAGTCCTAGAGTAGTTTGACATATTCATTTTCTGTAAGTTCTTCAGACTTGTGATCCCACCAGACTATTATTATTATTATTATTATTATTATTATTATTATTATTAAAACAATATGCTAGCTTTTGTATTTTATCACATGCTGGACACTTCCCAAGAGTCTAGGACAGTGTGCTGTATTGGCATATAATGCATCCAGATCTGAGTAGGGTGTCCTTTTGCAGCCGACAGATGGTAATTCTATCAGCGCAAATTGTTTTTAAGTGCAGGCCAAGGTCTTTATGCACTGCACCCAGTGTGCTGATCACCACTGGGACCACCTTGACTGGCTTGTGCCAGAGTCCTTGCAGTTTTATCTTTAAATATAATAATAATTATTATTATTATTATTATTATTGTCACATTATTATTATTATTATTATTATTATTATTGTTATTATTATTATTATTATTATTATTATTGCCACTTATTGGACTTTCATGGTGAGGATTCAACCTCTGGTCTCCAAAGTCGTCTCCCAGCCCATATCATGCTGACCCTATGAATCGTTGCACAAACTGAATATATTTTCCCTTGCAGCTAACAGATGGTAATTCTGTCAGCGCCGATTGTTTTTAAGTGCAGGCCAAGGTCTTTAGGCACTCCACCCAGTGTGCTGATCACCACTGGGACCACCTTAACTGGCTGGTGCCAGAGTCCTTGCAGTTTTATCTTTAAATATAATAATAATAATTATTATTATTATTATTGCCACTTATTGGACTTTAATGGTGAGATTCAACCTCTGGTCTCCAAAGTCGTCTCCCAGCCCATACCATGCTGACCCTATAATTTGTTGCACAAACTGAATATATTTTCCCTTGCAGCTGACAGATGGTAATTCTGTCAGCGCCAATTGTTTTTAAGTGCAGGCCAAGGTCTTTAGGCACCGCACCCAGTGTGCCAATCACCACTGGGACCATCTTGACTGGCTTGTGCCAGAGTCTTTGCAGTTTGATGTTTAAATTATTATTATTATTATTATTATTATTATTATTGCCACTTATTGGACTTTAATGGTGAGATTCAACCTCTGGTCTCCAAAGTCGCCTCCCAACGCATACCATGCTGGCCCAATGAATCGTTGCACAAACTGAATATTTATTTATTTATTATTATTTATTTACAGCTTTTCTATTCCGCCCTTCTCACCCTGCAGGGGACTCAGGGCGGATTAGAGTGTACACATATATGGCAAACATTCAATGGCAATTTTTGACATACAAACATATACAGACATACACAGAGGCTTTTTCTGGCTGCCGGGGAGCTGTCGCTTTCATCGTCCATCTGCGACGCTGATGAAGCACTTCCGCATTCCCCGCATGCTTCCCCGCTGGAATGCTTTGCTGGAGTCTTCTTTATGGCCTCATAAATCAGTTAATTTAGCCTCCCCACACTTTAAGGTGGTACCTAATTTTCCTACTTGACAGATGCAACTGTCTTTTGGGTTGCAAAGGTCGACAACAGGCTACACACAATTGGTTGGAAACCCACTCCAACCTGGGCTGGCTTCGAACTCATGACCTTTTTTTGGTCAGAGTGATCTTAATGCAGCTGACACTCAGCCAGCTGCGCCACAATCCCGGCGCACAATCCCGGGAAGATATTTTCCCTTTACCACTGAAAGTCAGAAAAAAAAATCATAACACTATGTAACAAAATTTGAAATTGTTTCTGTTCCTTGAAAGTGTTATTTCCTGTTTAATTGTGCAGTACTTAGTAGTTGTTCGACTCCAGAAACTTTGTTTTTGTAGCTGCCACAAACTAAGTTGAATTAGTTGAGACTAAATGAGATATTCATTGAAAAGCTATAGCAAAAGGTGCTGCGAAGACAAAGTTTTTTGCAGTTTAATACACTTTTCCAATGTTTTTATGATAGAACCAATTAGGAAATGACACTGATAACCCAGGAACAAACATTGTGTTACATAGTGTCATTCTTGTACACAAACCAAATACCTTTTTTCTCCTTTTTCAACTACAAGGAAGCAAACCAGAGTTTATCAACTCAGCTGGTTCAATGAATATCCTCTGATTGGGAGCAAACAATGGGATCCTGGCTGTTATCTTGTGACACTTAACACTGCATTCATTAGTATGATTATACCCATACGGCAGATAAGATACTGCAGATTGAGCTGTAGATAGGGAGGCTGTGTGGCGTAATGGTTTGAGTGTGTCGGGCTTTGGAAGACCAGGGTTCAAATCCCCACTCAAACACTTACTGCAAGTCACACTCTCTCAACCTCAAAGGAAGGCAATGGCAGACCCCATCTGAACAAAGGCCCACGAAAAGCTGACTTTAAGGTTGCCATAAGTCAGAAACACATCTCAAAATGGGTTGCTGTGAGTTTTTTGGGCTGTATCTCCATATTCCAGAAGCATTCTCTCCTGACGTTTTGCCTGCATCTATGGCAAGCATCCTCAGAGGTTGTGAAGTCTCAAAATATGTTTTGGGGTGGAGTATCCTTCTTGCCATAAGCTTAGAACAAATGTTTATATTCAGTTTTGAGTCTCATAGAATCCTAGAATCAAAGAGTTGGAAGAGACCTCATGGGCCATCCAGTCCAACCCCCTGCCAAGAAGCAGGAATATTGCATCCAAATCACCCTTGACAGATGGCCATCCAGCCTCTGTTTAAAAGCTTCCAAAGAAGGAGCCTCCACCACACTCCGGGGCAGAGAGTTCCACCGCTGAACGGCTCTCACAGTCATAGAATCATAGAATCCTAGAATCAATGAGTTGGAAGAGACCTCATGGGCCATCCAGTCCAACCCCCTGCCAAGAAGCAGGAATATTGCATTCAAAGCACCCCCGACAGATGATCATCCAGCCTCTGTTTAAAAGCTTCCAAAGAAGGAGCCTTCCCCACACTCCCGGGGCAGAGAGTTCCACTGCTGAACGGCTCTCACAGTCATAGAATCATAGAATCCTAGAATCAAAGAGTTGGAAGAGACCTCATGGGCCATCCAGTCCAACCCCCTGCCAAGAAGCAGGAATATTGCGTTCAAATCACCCCTGACAGATGGCCATCCAGCCTCTGTTTAAAAGCTTCCAAAGAAGGAGCTTCCGCCACACTCCGGGGCAGAGAGTTCCACTGCTGAACGGCTCTCATAGTCAGGAAGTTCTTCCTCATGTTCAGATGGAATCAGGGGCAGCTCAACCCATTACGCAAAGTAAGCATTCTCAGTATAGTTGATTTTGCCCAGAGGCGCTCTTGAGGCGCTCTTGGGGGGAAATAGAACTTGACGTATGCAAGTTGTAGTTACTGGGATGTATAGTTCAGCTACAATAAAAAAGCATTCTGAACTCCACCAATGATGGAATTGAACCAAATATGGCACAAAGAACTCCCACGACGAACAGAAAATATATATCAGTGATTGGTTGGGGGGGGGGGGGGGGGAGCGCCAAAATACTGTTTGCTTACCGTTGAAAATTACCTAGGACCGCCTCTGGATGGAATCTCCTTTCTTGTAGTTTGAAGCCATTGTTTCGCATCCTAGTCTCCAGGGAAACAGAAAACAAGCTTGCTCCCTCCTCCCTGTGGCTTCCTCTCACATATTTATACATGGCTATCATATCTCCTCTCAGTCTTCTCTTCTTTGGGCTAAACATGCCCAGCTCCTTAAGCTGCTCCTCATAGGGCTTGTTCTCCAGACCCTTTATCATTTTAGTCGCCCTCCTCTGGACACATTCCAGCTTGTCAATATCTCTCTTTATCCCTCCTTTGAGAGAGATAAAGCAGGGTACTTTGGCACAAGCTGGTAAAGGTAGTCCCAGTGGGTACAGTGCCTAAAGACCTTGGCCTGCACTTAAAAACAATCGGCTCTGACAGAAGTACAATCTGTCAGCTGCAAAAGGCCACCCTACTCAGAGCTGCACACATTATTTGCTGATACATCACACATTCCTAGACACTTAGGAAGTGTCCGACATGTCATCAAATACAAAAGCCAGCATAACGATCTTGTGTGCTGTGTATTAATCTTGTTATCTATATAAATAAAAATGTAATGTTCGTTTGTGGGATTAACATAACTCAAAAACCACTGGGGGAATTGTCACCAAATTTGGACACAATACACCTAACAACCAATGTATGTCCTTCACTCATAAACACACTGAAAAACACAGCAGAAAGGACTTTAAAAGCCCCCAAAAGCTAAAGGATGAAAAATTAAATGACAATACAGAAAAAGGGAAGAAAGAGGAAGGGAAGGGAAGGGAAGGGAAGGGAAGGGAAGGGAAGGGAAGGGAAGGGAAGGGAAGGGAAGGGAAGGGAAGGGAAGGGAAGGGAAGGGAAGGGAAGGGAAGGGAAGGGAAGGGAAGGGAAGGGAATGAAAGAAAGAAAGAAAGAAAGAAAGAAAAGAGGAAAGGGAGAAGGAAGCATCGAAGCAAAGAGAGAAGGAAGGAAGGAAAGAGGTAGAAAAGGAAGAAAGGAGAGAAAGAAGAAGGGAAAGAAAAAGGTGGGAGGAAAGAAAGAGAAGAATGGAAGGAGAGAAGGAAAGAAAAAGGGAGCGAAGGAAGGGGGGAAGATGTAGAGAAAGAGTGAGGGAAGGAAAAAAGGAAAGAGAGAAGGAAGAAAAGAGAGGCAGCCGAAGAGAAATTAAAAGGGGGAAGGAAGGAAAGAGATAGAGAAGGAAGGAAGAAGAGAAGGAAAGATGGGAAGGAAGGAAGGAAAGAAGGAGTGAAGGAAGGATGGAAAGAAGGAGAGAAAGAGGGAAGGTTGGCCACAGCAAAGCGTGGCGGGTACAGCTAGTGTATATAATAATAATAATAATAATAATAATAATAATAATATTTTCCCCATGCAACTGGAGGGCAGAGTCCTAGATACATCACATAGTCCTAGACACTTGTGTAGTGTCCGATGTGTGTTCAAATACAAAAGCCAGCATAGAGATCTTGTTCGCTATGTACTAATCTTGTTGTGTATCTTATAATGATGATGATGATGATAATAATAATAATAATAATAATAATAATATTTTCCTCATGCAACTGGAGGGCAGAGAAGTCAATATGCATTCAGTACCTTTTTATGCACCCCTATCCAAACCTATTTTTTCTTTTGCAATCGGAAGTAAATAATCATTTGTTTACTCCTTATGCATCCCTACACAAAACAAAACTATCTGGAAATAAATAAATGATTCATCTTTATGAACTGCTTCCATGGCCAGGAGGGATTTGAACTCTGATCCCCATATTTCAACTCTTACAATCCATTGGCACTATGGATTTCTTCTTAAATTAATATAATAATAATAATAATAATAATAATAATAATAATAATAATATTTCTTTATAACCCGCCCGAAGGACCTCAGGGAGCTTTCCAAACAAAAAGTGGCAAACATTCAATGCCATAATGAAAACAAACCAAACCCAACCAATAAATAAACAACAATATAAACTTGTAACAACTAACCAATAAGTAAGTAAATTAGAAACAAAATAAAATAATTAGTTAAAAAGCATAATAAAATCTCATCAAATACTTGTATTTCTGTATTGTCAAAGGCTTCCATGGCCGGAATCCCTGGGTTGTTGTGAGTCTTCCGGGCTATATGGCTATGTTCCAGAAGCATTCTCTACTGACATTTCACCTGCATCTATGGCAGGCATCCTCAGAGGTTGTGAGTTCTGTTGGAAACTAGGCAAGTGGGATTTATATATCTGTGGAATGTCCAGGGTGGGGAAAAAAGCTCTTGTCTGAGGCAAGTGTGAATGTTGCAATTGGCTACCTTAACAGACAAGAGTTTTTTTCTCCCGACTTGGACATTCACATATATATATAAACCCAATTTTCCTAGTTCCCAACAGACCTCACAATCTCTAAGGATGCCCGCCATGGATGCAGGCAAAATTTCAGGAGAGAATGCTTCTGGAACATGGCCATACATGTATTTCTCCTTTTTGATTGGAAGGCAGAAATGATCGTTCATTTATTCTTGATGCATCCTGATACCAAGCAGATATATGTCCTCTTTTCATCTAATAATACTAATAATAGTAATACTACCACTACTACTACTTATTATTATTATTATCATCATCATCATCATTAATACAAATGGATTAGTACACAGAAAACAAGGTCACTCTGCTGGTTGTTGTACTAATCTTTTTGCATTTAAAATAATAATAATAATAATAATAATAATAATAATAATAACAACAACAACAAAAACTGCAAAGGCACTGGCATAAACCAGTATAGGTGGTCCCAGTGATAACTGGCACACTGGGTGCCGTGTCAAAAGATCTCAGCTGGCATTTGGAAACAATAAACATCGACAAAATTACGATCTGACAACTGCAAAAGGCCACCTTACTTGGATCTGTGTGCATCATTCAAAAATACATCACAGAGTCCTAGATGCTTGGGAAGTGTTCGACTTGTGATTTTGTGATACGAAATCCAGGATATAGATCTCGTTTGCTGTGACATACTGTGCTTTTGTGTCAGTAAAATAGCAATAATAATAATAATAATAATAATCCAGCATATGTATCTTATTTGCTGTGTCATACTGTGTTTTTGAATAATAATAATAATAATAATAATAATAATAATAATAGGTAGTCGTAATAATAGTAGTAGTATTAGATGAAAAGAGAACATATTATTATTATTATTATTAATATTATTATTATTTTACTGACACAAATCACAGTATGTCACAGCAAACAAAATATATGTGCTGGATTTCGTATCACAGAATCACAAGTCGAACACTTCCCAAGCGTCTAGGAGTGTGATTTATTATTATTATTATTATTATTATTATTATTATTATTATTCCCAGCATGGCATTTCCACCAAGGACCAAGAGCTGTGTGGCATCTTCCCTGATGTTTTTCCTTGCCTCCTCCCGAATCCAAAGGGCCATCCCAAACATTTAATGTGTTGACTTAACTGGCCTAGTTTGGGCAACAAAAGGAGCCCCAAAGTGTGGGGCTGATTGTCCTAATGGCACCCATTAGCTTCCCCTTTTGACTTGCAAAACCCCTTCTGCCCCTTTACCATGTCATTACCTCTGGAGGGGCGGAGAAAGGGGGAATGCCTGGTGTCCTTTGAGCCATCCCAGCAGGAGGTTCTGCCCTTCTCCTCTGAGCATTGTGTCAAAGGAAGGCTGGTGTGTTGGACCCCTGGCATCCCCAACCCATCCCATTGGCCCACCTCTTCTCCGCCTCTCCTGACCCAAAGAGGTGGGTACAAACTCCAATCTCTTTTCCTTACCTCTTACAGTTCCAGCTGCCCTTGGATGCTGAGCGAGCTGAGTGGAGCAGGATAACCTAAGAGACCACCCTCTGAACCAGCCTCAAGCTCCAGCCGAAGAGAAGGAAGACCCTCTCCCAGTTGTTGCCCAGTTCCAAGGAGAAGAAGGGTGGGAGACACCAACCTTCTGAGCATGATGTCCTACATCAAGCAACCACATTATGCGGTCAACGGGTTGACCTTGGCTGGGCCAGGCATGGACCTGCTGCATTCGGCGGTCGGGTACCCCAGTAAGTAACACTTTCCCCCATTCTGTCATATTCCAGTAAGGTGGGCCATAAACACCAGGGTCTGGGGCAGTGTTTCCCAAACTCTGGTCTTCCATTGCCAAAGCAGTTGAGGCTTCTGGGAATCAAAAGCCAAGACATTATGAGGACTAGGGTTTTTTTGGGAATCACTGGTCTAGAGCAGGCATGGGAGTTTGCCCCGCCTGCTATATAATATATACATTTCAGAGAAAGGAACTGGCAGAGCTATCACTTGAGTACTGCCAAAGAAAACCCTATGACATGTCATGGAGTCACCATAAGTTAACAAGCAACTTAGAATAACTTAAGTGGATAGGTTCAAACACGAACTTTGCAATTCCCAAACTAGGCTGTTGGTAAAAAGGGGAGCATCTACACCAGGTATGGGCAAACCCAGGGACCAGATGCGGTCCCTTGGGCTCTTTCCTCAGGCCCTCCTCTTTCTCATCATCCCATCCTTCCTCTTTCTCCTTCCCTTCCACCCTTTCATCCTTCCTTCCTTCCTTCCCTTTTATGTTTCCTTCCTTTTCCCTTCCCTCCCTCCATTCTCTTCCACCCTTCCATGCTTCTCTTCCTCCCTCCCTCCCTTCTCTCTTTCCTTCCTCCTTAAATCCTTCCCTTCTTTCTTTAAATCCAACTTTCCCCTTCCTTCCTTCTTTTCTTCCTTCCTTCCCTTTTATTTTTCCTTCCTTCTCCCTTAACTCCCTCCATTCTCTTCCATCCTTCCATGCTTCTCTTCCTCTCCTCCCTCCCTCCCTCCCTCCCTCCCTCCCTTCCTTCCTTCCTTCCTTCCTTCCTTCCTTCCTTCCTTCCTTCGCTCTTTCCTTCCTCCTTCAATCCTTCTTTTCTTTCTTTACCTCCAATTTTCTCCTTCATTCCTTCTTTCCCTTTTATCTTTCCTTCCTTCTCCCTTCCCTCCCTCCATTCTCTTCCACCCTTCCATGCTTCTCTTCCTCCCTCCCTCCCTCCCTCCCTTCCTTCCTTCCTTCCTTCCTTCCTTCCTTCCTTCCTTCCTTCCTTCTCTCTTTCCTTCCTCCTTCAATTCTTTCTTTCTTTACCTCCAACTTTCTCCTTCCTTCCTTCCCTTTTATCTTTCCTTTCTTCTCCCTTCCCTCCCTCTATTCTCTTCCACCCTTCTCTTCCTTCCTTCCTTCCTTCCTTCCTTCCTTCCTTCCTTCCTTCCTTCCTTCCTCCCTTCTCTCTCTCCTTCCTTCCTTCTCTTTCCATTCTCTTTCCTTCCTTCCCTTCTTTCTTTACCTCCATCTTTCTCCCTCCTTCTCTTTCCTCCCTCCCTTCCCTTTTATCTTTCCTTCTCCCATCTCTCCCTCCATTCTCTTCCATCCTTCCATGCTTCTCTTCCTCCCTTCATTATCTCCTTTCTCCTTTCATCCTTCCCTTCTTTCCTTACCTCCCTCTTTCTCCTTCCTTCCTTCTCCTCCCTCCCTTCTTTCTCTTCCACCCTTTCATCCTTCCTTCCCTCATTCTCTTTCCTTCCTTCTCCCTTTCCTCCCTCCATTTTCTTCAGATAGCAGGGAAAGAGATTCAACTGAAAAGATTAGGAAGAACTTCCTGGAGAGTGGCCTAGGCTGCCTGGGAATGCAGTGGAGTCTCCTTCTCTGCAGGCTTTTCTGCTGAGGCTGTCTGTCAGGAGTGCTTTGATTGTGTCTTCTTGCATGGCAGGGGTTGGACTGGATGGCCTTTGGGGGGTCTCTTCCAGCTCTAGGATTCTAGGATTATATATCTGGAATAGGCAATACAGGCCAACAGAAAATACTGCAATGTCGAAGGCTTTCATGGCCGGAATCACTGGGTTGTTGTCGGTTTTTCCGGGCTATATGGCTATGTTCTAGAGGCATTTTCTCCTGATGTTTCGCCTGAATCTATGGCAAGCATCCTATGAGGTAGTGAGGTCTGTTGGAAGTAGGAAAATGGGGGTGCTTGCCATAGATGCAGGCGAAACGTCAGGAGAAAATGCCTCTAGAACATGGCCATATAGCCCGGAAAAACCTACAACAACCCAGAAAATTTTGCGTTTTTGATGGTCTTTGGCAACCCCTCTGATGTCCCCTCATGATCCCCCCAGGTTGAGAAACACTGATGTAGTGGATCTCCTTGATCTGAAACTGGATGATGATGATGCTGAAGATGCTGATGATGATTTAGGCCTTGGTGTTGGAGAGAAAAAGCCAATCCCTCATCCTATTCTTCTTAGGCAAAGGATGGGCCCAATTAGAAGAGACAAGAGTCCTCCCTCCCGCTGGCAGCCAGGATTGCCCCCAAAGGGATCTGAATTGTCATGGGAATGGTTTGCACAAAAGGAGGGGAGAAACCAACAAATCGGGCCTCCTGCAAAAAGATGGGGAGCTCAATTACTTCTTGGGGTTCTTTCTTTACCTTGGGACCCCATCTGAAGATGCCCCGCGGAACATGCAAATGTTGATTTATATTGCAAATAATAGTAATGGGCTTAATGCAGGCAGGGTGGCCAATGCAGTGGCGAATGAACCGTTATGAAAGAAACAACCTTTCGGAGATTTGTATTCATTAATCCAGATCATATGAAATTGTTATTTCTTTCTGTTCGGTCCTAATTAGAACAGAAATGAATGGCACTTATTCTTTGCCACTTATGTAAGTCTTATTAACTTCAGTGGGTCTACTTTAGTTGGGATTAAAATGGGGTTTGGTCCTATATTATTAACCCTGGAGGTCATCTCTGCTCACTTTGCAAAGAGTAGCCATAGCCAGACTGTGGCCAGGAAATCAGAAGACGCTTCCTTCTTGGGAGGAGAGCAATGTCCAATCTCGATAAAATAGTAAAGAGTAGAGACATCAGACTGGCAACAAAGATCCGCCTAGTCAAAGCCATGGTATTCCCTGTAGTCACCTACGGATGTGAGAGCTGGACCTTAGGGAAGGCTGAGCGAAGGAAGATCGATGCTTTTGAGCTGTGGTGTTGGAGGAAAGTGCTGAGAGTGCCTTGGACTGCGAGAAGATCCAACCAGTCCATCCTCCAGGAAATAAAGCCCGACTGCTCACTGGAGGGAAGGAGACTAGAGACAAAGATCAAATACTTTGGCCACATCATGAGGAGACAGCAAAGCCTAGAGAAGACAATCATGCTGGGGAAAGTGGAAGGAAAAAGGAAGAGGGGCCGACCAAGGGCACGATGGATGGATGGCATCCTTGAAGTGACTGGACTGACCTTGAAGGAGCCGGGGGTGGTGACGGCCGACAGGGAGCTCTGGCGTGGGCTGGTCCATGAGGTCACAAAGAGTCGGAGACGACTGAACGAATGAACAACAACAACAAGCCATAGCCAAGTGTTTTAGGTGGGAAAATGGGTAAAGACTGTAGATTATTCAGTATCAAACTCAAATGTGTGCAGTTGTTTGTGTGTGTTTAATGTTTTGGGAATAATTATTTATAGTTTTGGCTAGTTAGTTTAGTAAAAGTATATTCCCACATATTTCCAGATTGGAGAACAACAGTAATAATAATAATAATCATCATCATCATCATCATCATCATCGACAACAACAACAACAACAATAATAATCTTGTTTGCTGAATATTAAACTTGTTGAGTAACAAATAATAATAATATAACAGCAAACACATATAATAATATGACTATATGAATAATTAATTATTAGTATGGAAAATAATAGTATAACAACAGCAACAACATATAATAATATGACTATATGAATAATAATTAATTAGTAATATGAATAATAATATAAACAGCAGCATATAATAATATGACTATATGAATAATAATTTTTATTATTAATATAACAGGAACAGCATATAATATTATGACTATAATGAGGATGGTGATGATAATGATGATTTTGTTTGCTGTGTACTAATCTTGTTGCTTATCAAATAATAATAATAATAATAATAATATAACAACAGCAACAGCAACATAATAATATGACTATATGAATAATTTATTATTATTAATAATATAACAGGAACAGCATATAATAATATGACTATAATGATGATGATGATGATGATGATGATGATCTTGTTTTCTGTGTACTAAACTTGTTGTGTATATAATAATATTAACAAAAAGAAGGTCCTCCAGTGTGCATGTGGTAGGGCTCAGGCTGCATTTGCAGTAGGTGGTCAGTGGTTTGCTCTTCTCCGCACTCGCATGTCGTGGATTCCACTTTGTGGCCCCATTTCTTAAGGTTAGCTCTGCATCTCGTGGTCCCAGAGCGCAGTCTGTTCAGCCCCTTCCAAGTCGCCCAGTCTTCTGTGTACCTAAGGAGAAGTTTCTCATCCGGTATCAGTTATGGATTGAGTTTCCGGGTTTTAGCCTGCCACTTTGGGGCTCTTGCTTGCTGAGGTCTTTCTGCGAGTATCTCTGTCGATCTTAGGAAGCTATTTCTTGATTTAAGGTGAAAGACGAGAGAAGCCTCCTCATGAGATCGTAACACACCTGGGCATCCCTGGGCAAGTCTTTGTAGACGGCTGATTTTCTCACACCAGAAATGACTTGCAGCATGCAACCAAACAAACAAACATTACAACAACAATAATAATAATAATAATAATATAGATTTTATGTGCTATCTGCCTCTACAAAGTGTTTTAAGGCCATTCTCTGGGATAATTCCAACCCTGCCTATGTATAACTTATGCCACTTTTTGGTTAATCCAAACATGAACAAGGAAAACTATCTGTGTGGCAGGTCCAGGGTGGGTTCAGGGTGGGAGAAAGAACTTTTGTCTGTTGGAGGCAGGTGTGAATGTTGCAACTGGCCACCTTTATTAGCACTGACTGGCCTTGCAGCTTCAAAGCCTGGCTGCTTCCTGCCTGGGCGAAACGTCAGAGTTCTTTCTCCCGCCCTGGACATTATTCCACAGATATATAAACCTCACTTGCCTAGTTTCCAACATACCTCACAACCTCTGAAGATGCCTGTCATAGATGTGGGCAAAATGTCAGGAGGGAATGCTTCTGGAAAATGGCCATAACATGTAAACTCACAGCAAACCATTATTATTATTATTATTATTATTATTATTGGAGGAGCCCCTGGTGGCGCAGTGGGTTAAAGCACTGAGCTGCTGAGCTTGTTGATCGAAAGGTTGCAGGTTCGATTCCGGGGAGCGGCGTGAGCTTCTGCTGTCAGCCCTAGCTTCTGCCAATCTAGCATTTTGAAAACATGCAAATGTGAGTAGATCAATAGGTACCGCTCCGGCGGGAAGGTAACGGCACTCCATGCAGTCATGCCGGCCACATGACCTTGGAGGTGTCTACGGACAACGCTGGCTCTTCGGCTTAGAAATGGAGATGAGCACCACACCCCAGAGTCGGACACGACTGGACTTAATGTCAGGGGACTACCTTACCTATTATTATTGGACCCACATGGATCCAAACCTTCACTTCTGCCACCCTCCAAATCTTGTTGGACTAGAACTCCCATTCCTGGCTTTTGCTGCTGGGAGTTGTAGTCCAGCAAAACATAAAGGCACGGCCTAACATTCCATGCAGGTGAAAGAGGGAAGTAGATTGTTTTGTAAAGGAGGTGTAATCAGCTGGGAGGGAAATCAATTATTTCCAAGTTGAGAGATAACGCACTATTTGCCAACACCAAAGGTGCGAGATCTTGAAAGTGGCCCCACAATTATTTCCTCCAAACCAAATTAGCAGGGTGGGATAGGGGTCTGTCACTTCCCAATCAACAAAGCACATGCCCAAGGGAGGAAATGTGTGGCCGGGGATAATGGGAATAGTAGGACAAGACACTAAGACTGAAAAAATCCAGAGCCTCGGAGACGCCTTGCACGAGCACTACTTTGCATGTTTCACTTTGCAAATACTGGTTCGGGTTCAGTATCCTGTATCCCAGTGTTTCTCAACCTTCCCAATGCCATGACCCTTTAATACAGTTCCTCATGTTGTGGTGACCCCCAACCATAACATTATTTTTGTTGCTACTTCATAACTGTAATTTTGCTACTGTTATGAATCTTAATGTAAATATCTGATATGCAGGATGTATTTCTATTCACTGGACCAAATTTGGCACAAATACCCAGTAAACCCAAATTTGAATACTGGTGGGGTTGGAGGGGATTGATTTTGTCATTTGGGAGTTGTAGTTGCTGGGATTTATAGTCCACCTACAATCAAAGAGTAATCTCAACCCCTCAAATGATGGAATTGAACCAAACTTTGCACACAGAACTCCCATGAAAATACTAGAAGGGTTTGGCGAGCATTCACTTTGCGTCTTGGAGTTGTGGTTCACCTACATCCAGAGAACACTGTGGACTCAAACAATGATGGATCTGGACCAAACTTGGCACGAATACTCATTATGCCCAAATATGAACCCTGGTGGAGTTTGGAGAAAATAGACCTTGACATTTGGGAGTTGTAGTTGCTGGGATGTATAGTTCACCTACAATCAAAAAGCATTCTGAACTCACCCAGTGATGGAATTGAACCAAATATGGCACACAGAACACCTATGACCAAGAGAAAGTACTGGAATGATTTGGTGGGCATTAAGTACTGGAATGATTTGGTGGGCATTGACCTTGAGTTCTGGAGCTGTAGTTCACCTACATCCAGAGAGCACTGTGAACTCAAACAATGATGGATCTGGACCAAACTTGGCACGGATACTCAATATGCCCAATACTTGTGGGAGTTTGCGGGAAAAGAGCCCTTGACATTTGGGAGTTGTAGTTGCTGGGATTTATAGTTCCCCCAAAATCAAAGAGCATTCTGAACCCCACCAAGGATAGAATTGGGCCAAACTTCCCACACAGAATTCCCAAGACCAACAGAAAATACTGTGTTTCCTGATGGTCTTTGATGACCCCTATGACACCCCTCACGACCCCACCAGGGGTCCTGACCCCTAGGTTGAGAAACCATGATTCAAAACATTTGAGAATCCAATATATCCCAAAATTGTTCACTTAAGTGTATGATAGTATGACCTCTTTGCTTCCTGCTGGTTCATTGTACACGAATATTATTGCATGCAAAATTACTAAACCGGCTGTTAGGAATTGTGGGAGTTGAAGTCCAAAACACCTGGAGGCCAAAGTTTGCCCAAGCCTGGTATAAAGAGCATATTTTGAAACATATATTATATGAAACATAAGCAAATACCATGTTCAGACTTGAGTCTCATCTCTCATAATATCTTTCTTATGCACATATATGCAAATACAAATATTCAATAATAATAATACAAAATTGAAAACCCTTCTGGTCCCAAGCATTTTGGATAAGGGATCCTCAGTCTAAAGAAGCTCAGCGGAAATAGCCTTGTGCTGTTCCTTCCAGTTATGTTATAGTTGGACAAGAGTCATGAGTTATGTGATGGAAACTTTGTGCCCTACTTTTCCAGCAGTAATCCTTTGGGTTGCTTCGGATGCTCTCCATCCACCACTGTGTTGCTCTCAGCCTTCAAATCATTTCTAGCTTAGCAAGACTCCATCGTAGGGTTTTCTCGGCAAGGTTTTGGTTTGGATTTGAAGCTGAGAGAGCGTGACTTGCCTAAGACCACCCAATGGATTCCCATGCCTGGGCGGAGATGTAAACCCATGTCTCTAGAATCGTTGTCCAGGTCTTTTCACAATTGTATACAGATCCCAAGCAATGTGTTGTCGAAGGCTTTCGTGGCCGAAATCAATGAGTTGCTGTGAGTTTTCTGAACTGTATGGTTATGTTCCAGAAGCATTCTCTCCTGACGTTTTGCCTGCATCTCTGGCAGGCATCCTCAGAGGGTTGTGAAGTCTGCCGAAATCAATGGGTTGCTGTGAGTTTTCTGGGCTGTATGGCCATGTTCCAGAAGCATTCTCTCCTGACTTTTCACCCACATCTATGGCAGGCATCCTCAGGGGTGAGGGATCTGTTGGAAACTAGGCAAGTGAAGTTTATATATCTGTGGAGTAATGTGGGAGAAAGAACTCTTGTCTGCTTGAGGCAGGTGTGAATGTTGCAATTGGCCACCTTGATTAGCATATGGCCTTGCAGCTTCAAAGCCTGGCTGCTTCCTGCCTGGGTGAAACGTCAGGAGAGAATGCTTCTGGTTAATAGTCATACAGCTTGGAAAATTCACAGCAACCCATTGATCCCAAGCATGTGCAAGGTCACCATTACACAATCATGTTAGATATATAATATCCCTTGAACATTTGAATTGGCTGAGAAAGCCTTGCAGCTGAGTTGAGTAAGATCTCAATGGATTCAATCAAATTCCTTGATTTAATTTCACTCCATTTCTTTGTCCATTTGAAGCTCGTTTGTCGGATCATGATCAACATTTGGAAATGTTTCCTTTTTGGACACCTTCTGCCTAAGGCCTAAGTAGTCATTAAATCTCAACTTCTAGATCATCATCATAATCCAGACTGACATTTAATTCCAATTTTGTAATATAGTTAAATGCCATTGAATTGCATTATGTGGCAGCGTAGATGGGGCCTAAGTTACAGAACAATATTAAGATATATGCCTCAAGCTGAGCTTACTTAAACTGGGAATGAAAAGTATGTGCAGTCAAACACTAAACACAGATTTGGTCAGAAGGAGGGTTTGTCTACACTGTTGAATTAACGCAGTTTGGCACCACTTCAACTGCCATGGCTCTCTATTATGGAACCCTGGTTTGGTGAGACACCAGAGAGAAGGCAAAACGATCTCATAATACTACAACTCCCAGGATTTCATAGCATCGAGACATAGCAGTTCAAGTGGTGTCAGACTGGATCAATTCTACACCCTTTCGGTATAAATACATTTATTATTATTATTATTATTATTATTATTATTATTATTATTATTATTATTATTAGAAACACAACAAGATGAGTCCACAGCAGACAAGATCATTCTGCTGGCTGTTGTATTGGATCACATGTCGGACACTTCCCAAGTGTATAGGCCTGTGTGATGTATTGGGGATTAATGTGTGCAGATCCAAGCCTGGAGGCCTTTTGCAGCTGCTTGGTGGTAATTTTATCAGCGGTGATTCTTTTTAAGTGCAGGCCAAGGTCTTTAGGCACTGCACCCAGTATGCCAATCACCACTGGGACCACCTTTACTGGCTTGTGCCAGTCTTTGCAGTTCGATCTTTAAATCCTCATATCGTGTTAGCTTTTCCAGTTGTTTCTCTTTAATCCTGTTGTCACCTGGGATTACAACATCAACAATCCATTATTATTATTATTATTATTATTATTATTATTATTATTATTGAGGATTGACTGGGAAAGCTTACACGATATGAGGATTTAAAGACAAAACTGCAAAGACTCTGGCACAAGCCAATAAAGTTGGTCCCAGTGCTCATCGGCACACTGGGTGCAGTGCCCAAAGACCTTGGCCTGCACTTAAAAACAACCGGTGCTGAGAAAATTACCATCTGTCAGCTGCGAAAGGCCACCCTACTTGGATCTGCATGCATTGTGCATTGATATATCGCACTTGGCACAAATACCAAGACACTTGGGAAGGATCCGACGTATGATCAGATACAAAAGCCTGCATAGGGATCTTGTTTGTTGTGTACTAATCTTGTTATGTATCTAATAATAATAATAATAATAATAATAATAATAATATACAAAACAAGATTAATACACAGCAAACGTGTGATCCAATACAACAGCCAGCAGAGTGATCTTGTTTGCTGTGGACTCATCTTATGTTAATAATAATAATAATAATAATAATAATAATTGCTAATCTTCTAGGTTCAGCAAAGTCTCTTTTACTTATATTACTTTGTAAGTATAAATGCCACATGGATTGTGATTAGCACCATAGTTTTTTGGGTCACATAAATGACCAAAACCCAGTATTGATCCCACTATTGTCTTTTCTTGCAGCGACTCCACGGAAACAGAGGCGTGAGCGCACGACCTTCACGCGAGCTCAATTGGATATACTGGAGGCCCTCTTTGCCAAGACCCGCTATCCAGACATTTTCATGCGCGAAGAAGTGGCGTTGAAGATCAACCTGCCTGAATCAAGAGTACAGGTAAGGCTCTATGCTGGTCTTTCATGGGAGGAATGAATGGAAAACATCAAATCACTCGTGGTGCCAGTGTGTATGGATGGGTGAAGTGTCTGTAAGTATGACAGTAAGACCATTATTATTATTATTATTATTATTATTATTATTATTATTATTATCATTATTAGTTTCCCTAAAGCAGTGGTTCCCAAACATTGGTTTCTTCAGATGTGTTGGACTCCAACTCCTAGAATTCCTGCCTTTTGGCTGAGCTGGTTAAAGCTTCTGGGTGTAGTTGTTGTTGATGATTATGGTGATAATAATAATAATAATGATAATTTTATTATTTGCCTCTTTTCATGGCTCAAGGCAGGGCACAACATGGTTAAAATACACCATAAAAGTAAAGGTTTTCCCCTGACATTAAGTCTGTCTGACTCCGCTGGTTGGTGCTCATCTCCATTTCTAAGCCGAAGAGCCGGCGTTGTCCGTAGACACCTCCAAGGTCATTTGGCCGGCATGACTGCATGGAGTGCCATTACCTTCCCACCAGAGTGGTACCTATTAATCTACTCACATTTCAAACTGCTAGGTTGGCAGAAGCTAGTGCTGACAGCGCAAGCTCATGCCGCTCCCCGGATTCGAACCTGTGACCTTTTGTTCAACAAGTTTATCAGCTCAGCGGTTTAACCCGCTGCACCAACAGGGGCTCCAAAATACACCCTAATGCATCCACTCATTGGGAATGGTTCCCAAACTCTGTTCCTCCCAAATATTTTGGGTGAAAATACACCACAATACAGCCAAAATACTTGGAGGAACAAAGTTTGGGAACCATTCCCAATGAGTGCATCTACAGTTTGGTGCCACTTGAACTGCCATGGCTCAATGCTGTGGAATCCTGGGAATTGTAGTTTTACATGGTCTTTAGTCTTCTTTGTCAAAGATTGCCAGTGCCTTACCCAGGATTCCATGCCATTGAGCCATGGCAATTAAAGTGGTGCCAAACTGCATTAATTCTACTATGTAGATGCATCCTAAGGCAGAGTTTGCCTAATGGGTGCAAATTTATTATTGGGGTAACAACGACAAGAAAACAAGTGTTCTGTTTCCAAAAAGGTAGTTTCTCTATTTGTAAACTGGAACCATAAACGTGGTTGAATGAATTCGGATAATTCATTCACAAGAAAGTTAAGTTTGACTGATTGGTTAAGCATCCAGTGATTTTTCTTATTCAGTCTCATGGTTGTGCTTGTGCAATTGTGCGAATGCGGCTGTTGCACATGTGCACACTGCCCCCTAGTGGTTAAATCCACTACTCCTATTGCGTCCTATTGCATCCCATTATTATTATTATTATTATTATTATTATTATTATTATTGAAGTATCTACATCATTATGGAGCATTTGCATAATCATAATCATCATTATTGTTGTTATTATTATTATTAAAGTATCTACATCATTATGGAGCATCTGCATTATTATGATTATTGAAGTATCTACATCATTATGGTGCATCTACATTATTATTTTATTATTGTCATGATTATTGAAGTATCATGGAGCATCTGCATTATTATTATTATTATTATTATTATTATTATTATTACTTTTACCCCCAGTGGCGCTGAGCTGCTGAGCTTGTTGACCGAAAGGTCGCAGGTTTGATTCTGGGGAGCGGCATGAGCTTCCGCTGTCAGCCCTAGCTTCTGCCAACCTAGCAGTTTGAAAACTTGCAAATGTGAGTAGATCAATAGGTACCACTCCAGCAGGAAGGTAACGGCGCTCCATGCAGTCATGCTGGCCACATGACCTTGGAGGTGTCTACGGACAACGTCGGCTCTTCGGCTTAGAAATGGAGATGAGCACCACACCCCAGAGTCAGACATGACTGGACTTAATGTCAGGGGACTACCTTTACCTTTTACATTATCAACATCATAATCAGAACAGCGACATCATCATCATCATTGTTATTATTATTATTAGAGCATTATTATTAAAGTCTTATTTGATTATTATTATTATTACTACTACTACTATTACTCCATCCATAACCTTCACCTGAATTTATCACTTCTTCCATCTTGCAGGTGTGGTTCAAGAACCGCCGAGCCAAATGCCGTCAGCAACAGCAGCAGAGCAGTGGTCAGGCCAAGGCACGCCCAACGAAGAAGAAGACCTCTCCCGCCCGGGAGACCAGCTCCGAGACCAGCACCAACGGGCAGTACAGCCCTCCGCAGACCGGCACTTCGGTGACGCCCGTCTCGAGTGCCAGCGCCACCGTCTCCATCTGGAGCCCTGCCTCCATCTCCCCGATCCCCGACCCGCTCTCTTCCTCCACCACTCCTTGCATGCAGCGCTCCACTGCCTACCCCATGACCTACACCCAGGCCCCCGGCTACACTCAGACCTACGCCGGCTCCACCTCCTACTTCAGTGGCCTTGACTGCAGCTCCTACCTGTCCCCCATGCACCCGCAGCTGTCAGCACCCGGAGCCGCCCTGAGCCCCATTGCTACCCCCACCATGGGCAGCCACTTGAGCCAGTCCCCGGCCTCTCTTTCCAGCCAGGGCTACGGGGCAGCCGGGCTGGGCTTCAGCTCGGTGGATTGCTTGGACTACAAGGACCAAGCGGCATCATGGAAGCTCAACTTCAATGCCACCGACTGCTTGGATTACAAAGATCAGAGCTCTTGGAAGTTCCAGGTCTTGTGAAAAGGTGGTTGGCATCACGTCCTTTTTCAAAGAAGCTTCTCCTCCCCTTTGCATTTTAGCAGCTTGGGACAGTCTCCTCTGTCCACGCTTGGCACGAGACCCATCGCTTTTTCTCCGCTCCTGTTCTTGGTTTTTCTGGACGCTCTCCTTCCCTTCTCTCAATCCTTGTCCGAACCCTCATTGACCAGCATATAAAGACTTCAGCATTGCTTTTTCTTTGTTTTCCTGCGAGATCCTCGCCCAGCCCCAGGTCAGAGGAGGTGGATCCGCGCAGAAGTTAGGAACTCGCAATACAGCCTTAGCGCCATCGGCTCTGGCCTTGGACATGTTGCTCCTGTAGACGCTTGGCCTGGACTCAGTGACTGGGGTGGCATTGAAAACATTGGACTGAGAGAGCCAAGGACCTGGATGGGGACGAATGGGATTTGACTGCAGGCAACATAAGAACTGATGGTGAAGGCTGGCATTTTCATGTTGGAGATGGCAAGATCTATAGCTGGACAAAGAGAAGTTTGCAAGAGAGCTGGGTTGCAGAAACCAGATTGCTGTCCCTCTCTCCAAAATAATATTTACCAAACAGATCTGGGATAGAAGAAGCAACAGGAGAGATCCATTGAGAAGCTGGTCAGGCCCTTATCTCTTCCAAATGTGGACTTGCCGTTGCAAGAGGAGTCAAGACAGAGTAACCAGTCATGGGCCATTGACTATGGCAGTGCTTCTTAGCATCTGAGACGTCTCTTTTCCACATCAACATCAGGCCAGGATTGTGTTAAGGGCATCTTGTCGGCACAAGGCTGAAATGCTCGCTTTTTCCTCCTGTTTCTGCAGACATGAAAAAGTGACACTGTTGTGTAAGAAAATAGGAAGAAAACCACAGGTCAAGCTAGCCCAATATTATCTCTTCTGAGTAGTTTCCCTTCCAAGGTAGAAGGTTTTATACGTCCTCCCTAGACATCTCAAAGAGATGTTTTGCATGCAAAGCGTGCACTCTTCCCTAGAGCTACTGCCCTTCCCCAATGGAAATAAAGCTGCCTTATGCAGATGATCAATTCCATAGGACCCCAAAGTTCTGAATTTTAAAAAGGCTTCTTTACCTAGGAACATAGGAAAGAAAGTTATAGTGACTCTATTTGCTTGGATATTCTGTGTGGCAGGGTTGCAGACCAGAAGGATTTCCCTATTTATATCTAGAGGTATTGGGAACTGATTTTCTGCATTGGAAGAGAGGAACCGACCCTTAGACCAGAGCTTTCCAAACATTTCATGTTGATGACACACATTGTAAACGTGCATTATTTTGCAATACAGCAATTCGATGTTACTATCAAACCAGTGTGAAAACAACCAATTATGAGATATATAAACACATATATCAATTGTAATAACGAAACATATGGAGACACAACATTTCTCATGGAAACCTTTTATTTATATATTTTAAATATATATATATGATTTATTGCTTATTTCATGTAGGTTCAGAGGTGTCTTGCTATGTTTGCATGACACACTTACAAACTGTAGCCAACATGCTATAATGTGTCGCAGCACAGTTTGGAAAGCTCTGCCTTAGACTGAGTCTTATTTCGTCTCTTGATTTCTGGGGTTTTAGACATAATTCCTTCTTAGCCAGAGCTGGAAATCCATGGTAATCTCCCCTTTAAGTGCTAACCAAGGTCCTGCTTAGCTTCTAAAACAGTGGTTCCCAAACTTTTTTTAAACTAGGGACCACTTTGACCAGGAACCACTTTGAACAGGGACCACTCTCCAAAATAAGTACCAAAACAGTTATGAATCAGTTTTTGGTCAAGTTTAGATTCAGTTTGGTTATTTGGGGTGCTGATTCAGAAAATTACATTGGATAGACCACATCAGCTCTAGTTTCTGATACAGAACATATGCCATCCAGTTATTGCCATCTGCTCACCCACAGAAAACCATATTTAATAAGCCTCGGCACTATAAGAGGGTTTTGCGAGACTCGTTGCAACGGTGCAGTAATAGTGAGGCCACAGACCATATTTTAGTTCTTGCGGATCACTGGTGGTCCACAGACCACAGGATGGGAACCACTGCTCTAGCTGAAAGGCAATGCAATAAAGTTTGGCCTGGGAAATAGTGGGATTCTCCTCTAGCTGAGCCTACTGTAGCAGTGTGTATTGACATACAAAAGGCAAGGTGAACAGCAGCTGCCTCCACAATCCCTTATTGAATATGTACAAAGAGGCCAGTTGCTCTAGTTGCAACAGTGTAGTAATGGTGAGGCTGCAGACCATATTTTTAGTTCTTGCAGACCACTGGTGGTCCACGGACCACAGGTTAGAAACCACTGTTCTAAAATGAGAGGAGATATAAGTGTATACAGGACACGATAGTGCTCTATCACAGAGCAATGAGAAGACAGGAAGCGTAACTTCAGATCAAAAATTTGTTTTCCTATCCTTTTCTTATTTCACCTTGATCAGCTTAGCTTGATTTGGGTTTAAGTATTAGCAGATCTCAGAGTGCGTGGCGTGAAAGCCCAGTTGGCCTTCTGTATAGTTTTACAGGTGATGAAAATGGGGATAAATATGGCCGAGCTATACCAAAGTGTATAGTCAATGCAGCTAAATTTCTTAATAATAAGAAAGGAAACACATTCCAAAATAAGTTGCAGCAGTTCTCTTTTGCCTGATCCCATTGGAAAGACAAGATTGTCCTACTGAGTTGGATGCAAATTCACTTTTGCACTTGGAACTAAAATAATAAGAAAGGAAACACATACCAGAATAGGCTGCTGCAGTTTGCTTTTGCCTGATCCCTTTGGAAAGGCAAGATTGTCCTACTAAGTTGGGTGCAAATCGCTTTTGCACTTGGAACTAAAATAATAAGAATAGGCTGCAGCAGTTTGCTTTTGCCTGATCCCTTTGAAAAGGCAAGACTGTCCTACTGAGTTGGGTGCAAATCTCTTTTGCACATGGAACTAAACTTGCAGCAGTTGAAGCAAGCTTGGGACAAAGGGAGAAAGGAAAAGGAAGACAGAAACTAAAGTCTCAATTGGAACTGAAAATGGATGATAAGATGTTTGGATGACACAAATGGCATACTTGGTCATTGGCCCCTTCCAGAAGTGCTCTTTGGGAAGTTTTATTTTTCCCAGTAGTTATACAATTAATTCACAGTCATAACTGGAGATATTGTAAGTACCAGATTGGGGAAAGTTGTCCTTAAAAGCACAGAATATCTCAGCTTTCTGTGCAATTAAATCTTGCCAATGGTTTTTTGCCTGGGTAATATCAAAAATCTGGATGAGCCGGAGATGTCACTCCCTTGGTCCTTTCTGGTGGATGTCAGGTGATGCAATACCGGCTAAACAGTATAATTTATCCAATAGTATAGGGCATAGACATCCTGTGGTAATGCAGCATGTCTCATTAAGAGCCACATCCACTGTTTTAACGTGATGTGTTCCACACTGGGCATGCGTACTCAGCAGCAGAGTAGCAAAGCGCAAGGGCAGATGTCTTCACTGCAGAGTAGAGATTAAAGTCATCCCTCCATATTCATTAACTCGAGATAACATAAACAAAGGTGGTTATGTGATTAGATCAATAGGTACCGCTCCGGCAGGAAGGTAACGGCACTCCATGCAGTCATGCCGGCCACATGACCTTGGAGGTGTCTACGGACAACGGCGGCTCTTCAGCTTCGAAATGGAGATGAGCACCAACCCCCAGAGTCTGACACGACTGGACTTAATGTCAGGGGAAAACCTTTACATTTACTTTTAGAGGTGTTTATAGGATTTCTCAGTGGTGGAATGGAAAATAGCTATAGAATCACACTGGAGGATCTAGAGAATCCTAATGTTTGTAATCGAATCCCTGAACCATCAGATCTGCAAAATGTCAAAACTGGAAACGTGAAGGGCTGACTGTGTATCTAAAGACTGGAGAAAGTTAAGATAAAGTGGGAGGAAATTGCACTGTTGAAAGGAATACACACTCATACACACACATACATATACACGCATGTACACACACAATTCTGATGCATCCCTCTCCTCAACTTTGGATGGTCAACTCTGTGGTCATTCCCATTAGGGGTAACGTTAATAGAAAAAGAGGTTTATTTCTACGTAGTGCAAAGCTTCGTTGTGTAAATCAGGGGTCTCAAACCCTCCAGCATTTCAAGGGTGCGTCGACATTGTAAAGTTAATGCAGTTCAACACCATTTCCGCTGCCATGGAATCCTGAGAGTTGTAGTTTAACAAGGACTATAACCTCCCGGTTGGAAAATTATTTGGTGTATTGTCAAAGGCTTTCATGGCCGCAATCACTGGGTTGTTGTGAGTTTTCTGGGCTGTATGGCCATGTTCCAGAAGCATTCTTTCCTGACGTTTTGCCCACATCTATGGCAGGTATCCTCACAACCTCTGAGAATGCCTGCCATAGATGCAGGCGAAACGTCAGGAGAGAATGCTTCTAGAACATGTCCATACAGCCCAGAAAACTCACAACAACCCAAATTATTTGTTATTTCCCTTCGGTTTTTGGATTCGGGCAAAACCTGAAGTGGAAAGTGATATATATTTTTATTGTAATACATAAAAATATTAATTTTGAACCTTACCAATATTTCGTTGTTTGATTTTATATTGTGTTCGAAACAGAAAAAAGACAATTGGATGAATTATTGCAGAAGTGAGGCACATATACGGACATGGGCAAAGCCTCACCATTATGTTTCCATTTAAAAGCATCCAAAAGACTTCAAACTGGATTCGGTAAATATTTGTAAGATAACGATTATGTTGCCCGAATACTTTGAAGAACTGAGCTTTTGAAATTTTTTAAAAGAGATCTATTTTGTAAATGTTCTTAGATCTTTTCCTTTTTTAGCCTAGTGTCCTTAGTCGTTAGCAAAACATTGGAAAAGAAACAACTGTCTTTTTGGCTGTAGATGAGAAGCATTTCCATGCAAGTTATTATATATACATATATATATATTTCTCTCTCTGATGGTTCTCTCTTATTTATTATTGTTTTAGGCTGTGATAAGCAATTTTCTGTACAGTAACAAAAAAAATTGTCGGTGGTTTTAAAAAAAAGAGAAAAAATATTAAAATGTCAAAAAAACACCTAGGTCAAAAAAGGAACGGTGTCTTTGTGTTTGTGGTCGATTTCGGCTGTTCGTTAAAACAATGGATTTGACAAAATGAGGGCAATTATGTGAGCGAACAGTGAGTGGGACTGAAAATCAAGTTTATGGAGGCCGGTAATAAATGGGTTGCCACTCCAGTAGTACAGTGGGTTAAACCGCTGACTTGCTGAACTGGTGGCACAATGGGATAAACCCTTGTGCCAGCGGGACTGCTGACCAAAAGGTTGGCGGTTCAAATCCAGGGAGAGGGGTGAGTTGCTGCTGTTAGCCCCAGCTTCTGCCAACATAGCAGTTCGAAAACATGCAATAATAAATGGGTCACCACTCCAATAGCACAGCGGGTTAAACCGCTGACTTGCTGAACCGGTGGCACAATGGGTTAAACCCTTGTGCCAGCGGGACTGCTGACCGAAAGGTTGGTGGTTCAAATCCAAGGAGTGGGGTGAGTTCTCACTGTTAGCCCCAGCTTCTGCCAACTTAGCAGTTCGAAAACATACAATGTCACCACTCCAGTGGCACAGCGGATTAAACTGCTGACTTGCTGAACTGGTGGCACAATGGGTTAAACCCTTATGCCAGTGGGACTGCTGTCCAAAACGTTGACGGTTCAAATCTAGAAAGAGGGGGTGAGTTCCCGCTGTTAGCCCCAGCTTCTGCCAAACTAGCAGTTTGAATAACATGCAAATGTGAGTCGATCAATAGGTCTGGTGGGAAGGTAATGGCGGTCCATGCAGTCATGCTGGCCACATGACTTTGGAGGCGTCTATGGACAACACCGGTTCGTTGGCTTAGAAATGGAGATGAGCACCAATCTCCAGAGTCAGACATAACTAGACTTAATGTCAAGGGGAAAACTTTACCTTTACCTAATAAATAATTCATCATATAGGAAAGAATATTAAATTGAAGCAGTTGTATTATGGATGTCTCATGAGGCCATGAGACTCATTGGGAAAGATGACAAAGCTTGGTAAACTGGAAGAAAAGAGGGAGACTGCAACATTCATGGAATGTGTTGTTGAAGGCTTTCATGACTGAAATCATTGGGTTGCTGTGAGTTTTCCAGGCTGTATGGCCATGTTCCAGAAGCATTATTTCCTGACGTTTCGCCCACATCTAATGGCAGGCATCCTCCGAGGTTCTTTTTCCCACCTTGGACATTATTTCACAGATACGGTATATAAACTTCACTTGTATAGTTTCCAACAGACCCCACAACCTCTGAGGATGCTTGCCATAGATGTGGGTGAAATGTCAGGAGAGAATGCTTCTGGAACATGGCCATACAGCCCAGAAAACTCACAGCAACCCAGTGACTCGACAACACATATTCAGTTTTGACTTGCAAGACAAGACACCAAGAATAAAATGCTAAGACGTTGTATGATGGTAAGAAAAGGGGTGGCTTGAGTCCCTAATATTAAATTGCATTACAAGACCTATGTGGCTATGTGCGGGGATATGATAGAAGCCTCCCACAAGGATGGTAAAAACATCAAACATTTGGGCGTCCCTTGGGCAATGTCCTTGCAGACGGCCAATTCTCTCACACCAGAAGCGACTTGCAGTTTCTCGAGTCACTTCTGACACAATAATAATAATAATAATAATAATAATAATAATAATAATGTATTGTCAAAGGCTTTCACGGCCAGAATCATTATGACCAAATGTGAACACAGATGGAGTTTGGGGATGGAATTGAACCAAACTTGGCTCATAGAACTCCCATGGCCAACAAAAAATAGTGGAAGGATTTGGTGGGCATTGATCTTGGGTTCTGGAGTTGTAGTTCACCTAGATCCAAAGAGCAGTGTGGACTCAAACAATGATGGTTCTGGACCAAACTTGGCACAAATACTCAATATGCCCAAATGTGAACACTGGTGAAGTTTGGGGGAAATAGAGTTTTACATTTGGGAGTTGTAGTTGCCGGGATTTATAGTTCACCTCCAATCAAAGAGCATTCTGAACTCTACTAACAATGGAATTGAACCAATCTTGCCACATAGTACTCCCATGACCAAGAGAAAATATTAGAAGGTTTTGGTGGGAATTGACCTTGAGTTTTGAAATTATAGTTCACCTACATCTGGAGAGCAGTGTGGACTCAAACAATGATGGCTCTGGACCAAAGTTAGCACAAATTGCCCAAATGTGAACACTGGTGGAGTTTGGGGAAAATAGACTTCACATTTGGGAGTTGTAGTTGCTGGGATTTATAGCTCACCTACAATCAAAGAGTATTCTGAACTCCACCAATGATAGAACTGAACCAAACTTGGCACACAGAACTCCCATGACCAACAGAAAATACTGCATTTTCCGATGGTCTTTTGGTGATCTCCCTGACAACCCCTTGCGACCCCACCCCCCCCCCCCCCCAGGGGTCCCAATCCCCAGGTTGAGAAGCATTTGTTTATAGGGATGATTGTGGGATAAAAACATATCCCTGGATGCAGAGGTCCAATTTTAAAAGACCCCAAAAGAAGCTTACAAAAGAGCATAAACATATCCCATCTCTGTCCCTTTTTCCTCCCTGGTTCTAAGAAGCAAGAGAGAATGGAGGAAGGAAGAGCACCAAAGTAGTGATCAGATGGCCTCGCAGGAAGAGAAACTGTTGTTGGAACCACTTTCTAGAAGAAGGAGAAGGAGAAGAAGGAGAAGAAGGAGAAGACAATCCTAAACCTGAGTTTGCATAAGACCAGTGGTTCTCAACCTTATTAATGTCACGACACCTTAATACAGTTCCTCATGTTGTGGTGACCCCCAACCATAAAATCATTGTTCTTGGTACTTCGTAACTACAAATTTCCTACTGTTATGATGTAAATATCTAATGTGTATTTTCATTCACTGGACCACATTTGACACAAATACTCGATGCGTCCAAATTTGAATACTAATGGTGTTGGAGGGGATTGATTTTGTTATTTGGGAATTATAGTTCCTGGGATTTATAGTTCACCTACAATCAAAGAGCATTCTGAACTCCACCAACGATGGAATTGAACCAAACTTAGCTCACAGAACTCCCATGACCAACAGAAAATAGTGGAAGGATTTGGTGGGCATTGACCTTAAGTTTTGGAGTTGTAGTTCACTTACATCCAGAGAGTAGTGTGGACTCAAACAATGATGGGTCTGAACCAAACATAGCACAAATACTCAATGTGCCCAAATGTGAACACTGTGGAGTTTGGGGGAAAATGCACCTTGACATTTGGGAGCTGTACTTCCTGGGATTTATAGTTGGGAGCTGTACTTGCTGGGATTTATAGAAGAAGAAGAAGAGGAGGGGGGGGGGGGAGAAGGAGAAGGAGACAATCCTAAACCTGAGTTTGCATAAGACCAGTGGTTCTCAACCTTATCAATGTCACGACCCCTTAATATAGTTCCTCATGTTGTGGTGACCCCCAACAGCATTGACCTTAAGTTTTGGAGTTGTAGTTCACCACATCCAGAGAGCACTGTGGGCTCAAATAATGATGGATCTGGACAAACTTGGCATGAATACTTAATATGCCCAAATGTGAACACAGATGGAGTTTGGGGAAAATAGAGCTTGACACTTGGGAGTTGTAGTTGCTGGGATTTATAGTTCACCTACAATCAATGAGCATTCTGAACCCCACCAATGATAGAATTGGGCCAAACTTCTCACACAGAACCATCATGACCAACAGAAAATACCGTGTTTTCTGATAGTCTTTGGCGACCCCTCTGAAACCTCCTCGCAACCCCCCAGGGTCGTGACCCCCAGGTTGAGAAACACTGCATAAGACAGACTGGAGATCCCATCCAAGTGGGTTTTCCGATGCCTTTGCAGCCCTAGCTTTGACGGAAGGCTTCCTCTTGCCCTCGACTCAGTCACCGGCCATCCCCGCACCCACCTACCCACCCGCCCCACCACACGCACACTCGCCATTTGTTATTTTTACTTATCTAATTTAGCAAATGCCCCAATCCTCTTAAGTCCGCTGCTCCCCCCACCGCGCAGATTGGTAACTGAATTAGAAGGGATTAGCGGACCCACTAAGGATGACAAATTGGTTCTTCAATGCCCGGTGACAGCTGCCCAGGGCCGTGCTGCCAGCCAAGTCCCCCTGGGTAACCTCCTTTAATTAAAGAGAACTATTGGGTCCGTCCACCCAAGGGAAGCGGACACACGGATTAAAGGCCCTGGCAGCAGGCACAGGAAGACTTTAGTGGCATGCGGCCCTCAACGGGAATCTCCGAGTCCAGGCTGGACAGGGAGTGACCCCAGAAAGATGACAGGCCTCCAAATATTTTGATTTGGAGAGACAGTCCCCATCAGTCCCTTGCTGTTCCAGTTCAGCCGCTGCTATTGAAATGTCCCACTTTCCTCCCACTTGTCCACGACTTACCGTATTTACTCGAATATAAGCCGACCCGAGTATAGGCTTAGGCTACATGTATGTGTATATGAAACAAAAAGTGTGTAAATGAAGGAGAGCACGTGGGAATGTGTAAATGGTGTCAGGGTACATACTCTCTCTCTCTCTCTCTGTGTGTATCTATATAAATAAACATGTAATATTCGTTTGTGGGATTAACATAAACTCCAAAACCACTGGATAAATTGACACCAAATTTGGACACAAGATACCTACTAACCCAAGGAATGACCATCACTCAAAAAATTTGTCATTTGGGAGTTGTAGTTGCTGGGATTTGTAGTTCACCTACAATCAAAGTGCATTCTGAACTCCACCAATAATGGAACTGAACCAATCTTGGCACACAGAACTCCCAATACCAACAGAAAATACTGGAAGGTTTTGGTGGCCATTGATCTTGACTTTGGGAGTTGTAGTTGCTGGGATTTATAGTTCACCTACAATCAAAGAGCATTCAGAACTCCACCAATAATGGAATTGAACCAATCTTGGCACACAGAACTCCCAATACCAACAGAAAATACTGTACGGTTTTGGTGGGCGTTGACCTTTGACTTTGGGAGTTGAAACTATATAAGTGAGGTTTGTATATCTGTGGAATTTCCAGGGTGAGAGAAAGAAATCTTGCTTGCTTGAGGCAACTGTGAGTGTTGCAATTGGCCACCTTGGTTAGCACTGAATGCCCTTGCAGCTTCAAAGCTTTACTGCTTCCTGCCTGAGGGAATCCTTTGTTGGGAGGTGTTAGCTGGCCCTGATTGTTTCCTGTCTGGAATTCCCCTGTTTTTTAGTGTTGCTTTTGATTTACTATTCTGATTTTAGAGGGTTTTTTTAAATACTGGTAGCCAGATTTTGTTCATTTTCATGGCTTCCTCCTTTCTGTTGAAATTTTCCATGTGCTTGCACCTAGTTGCCTAGCTTCCAACAGACTTTACAACCTCTGAGAATGCCTGTGATAGGTGTGGGTGAAATGTCAGGGGAGAATGGTTCTGGAACATGGCCATACAGCCCAGAAAACTCACAGCAACCCAGTGATTCCAACCATGAAGCTTTCAACAATACATTATTATTATTATTATTATTACTACTACTACTACTACTACTACTATGAAGCATCTATATTCTTCCTCTTCTTATTTTCATCACTGGAGCATCTACATTATAATTATAATTATTGTTATGAAGCATCTACCTTCTTATCATCATCATTGGAGCATCTACAGTATTATTGTTATTATTAATTACTAGCTTGGGGACCCGGCGCTGCCCGGGTTATTAGAGAAAGTGGGCAATGGAGGTTCTGTATGCCAAGCTTGGTCTTTATTGGTCATTGGATGATGGTTGCATTTTTTTCAGGAAGTGACTGGAGGTACTTGAAGTCCCATCATCCATGGTCCACCCATGGATTCATTAATTCATTATTGCTCAGTACATACAGGTAGCAGAAATCACAATTCCATGGAGTGATGTGAGTTAGACGGGGAGGTGTTTTGCACTTCCCAATTTTTAGAAAAGCAACCTCAAGTGAACGTGGACATTGCAAAATACGCTACGGCTGCCCTTTTGTTCGTTTCTCTCAACCTCAAGCATCCCTCATACGTCAAACAGGAACATTAATGGGTGGCCAATGAGCAGGTACCTCTAAAGAACTAGTGTCCACAAGAGATTTACGTCCAAGTCCTTAATCTGTAGTCTCTCAGATGTAGATTTCTATTTTCGTGCCCGTGGTGTATGACTCAGGAGTGCCGTAGGCGATGGATTAAGTTGCTCTGATTAGTTGGTCCAGGTAAAAAAAGGAGGAACCTAGAAACGTATAGTTTGTGGCACTTGTAGAAAGGCTTCAACGTATGGTGGCCCTATGCATGTGGAGCCTCCAAGATATCAACAAAGACAGGACTCTGTAGTTAGCAAGTTGCAATAAATACCTGTGCATAGATGTGGTCCCCAATGTATGAGGGTTGAATGAAAAGTAATGCCTCCACCTACGTAACTCCTCCACAGATGGCAGTACTGGTATGCGGCAGGTACTGGCTTGTTCAGTAGACTCTCCTCTACAGTTCCTGTTTCCCCTCTTGATCAATGACGACTAAAGCTTGGAAACGGACTATGATAAGTGGAATGAATTTATTAGTTACGGACTTGGCAAAACGATGGCCACCAGGCTGGCTTTTTATTGTATTAATTTAATGTTTTAACTGGGTTGTTGTAGGTTTTGTG
Organism: Anolis sagrei; assembly: GCF_037176765.1. Taxonomy (NCBI): domain Eukaryota; kingdom Metazoa; phylum Chordata; class Lepidosauria; order Squamata; family Anolidae; genus Anolis; species Anolis sagrei. The sequence continues at coordinate 73,218,940 of NC_090035.1, read as the reverse complement.
GTGCAGCTGGCTGAGTGTCTGCTGCATTAAGATCACTCTGACCAAAAGGTCATGAGTTCGAAGCCAGCCCGGGTTGGAGTGGGTTTCCAGCCATTGTGTAGCCTGTTGTCGACCTTTGCAACCCAAAAGACAGTTGCATCTGTCAAGTAGGAAAATAAGGTACCACCTTAAAGTGTGGGGAGGCTAAATCAACTAATTTATGAGGCCATAAAAAAGACTCCACCAAAAGCATGCGGGGAATGTGGAAGTACTTTATCAGTGTCGCAGATGGACGATGAAAGCAACAGCTCCCCTGGCGGCCAGAAAAAGTTAAATACCCTCTGTTTATGTCTGTATATGTTGTATGTCAAATTGGCATTGAATGTTTGCCATATATGTGTACACTGTAATCTGCCCTGAGTCCCCTGTGGAGTGAGAAGGGCGGAATATAAAAACTGTAAATAAATAAATAATAAATAAATTTTTGGGGGCTATATGGCCATGTTCTAGAGGCATTCTCTCCTGACGTTTTGCGTGCATCTATGGCAAGCATCCTCAGAGGTAGTGAGGTCTGTTGGAAGTAGGAAAATGGGTTTATATATCTGTGGAAAGACCAGTTTGGGACAAAGGACTCTTGTCTGCTGGAGCTCGGTGTGAATGTTTCAACTGACCTCCTTGATTAGCATTTGATAACCTGGAAGTGCCTGGAGCAATCTTTTGTTGAGAGGTGATTAGATGTCCCTGATTGTTTTCCCTCTGCTGTTTTGCTGTTTTAATTTTAGAGTTTTTTAATACTGGTAGCCAGATTTTGTTCATTTTCATGGTTTCCTCCTTTCTGTTGAAATTGTCCACATGCTTGTGGAAAAGTGATCAGGAGGACTGCTTGGAGTTGCAGTGCAAGAATAGGTAAAGAAGGAGGAAAGGAGAGAAAGAGGAAGGGAACGAAAAAGGGGGAAAGGAAGGGAAGAGAAGAGAAGGAAGGAAGGAGAGAAGGAAAGACTAAAAGGGAGGGAAGGAAGGAGAGGAAGAGAGAGGGAAGGTTGGCCACAGCAATGTGTGACGAGTACAGCTAATATACAGTATAAAATTTAGACATTCAAACAGATGTATCAAATCATACAATAAAAACCATTTAAAAACATATAAAAAACAGTATCTTCACTGTTTATCATGTTGTCCAAAAAACATCATCTGAGCCATTCCATATGAATCCGTATTTTAACAATTGCACTGCATTCCCAAAGGCTTGTTCAAAAAGCCAGGTTTTACTTTTCTACAGCTTCCAAATGTCCAAGTCTATTTTTCCCAAACTCCACCAATGTTCACATTTGGGCGTATTGAGTATTCGTGCCAAGTTTGGTCCAGATCCCTCATTGTTTGAGTCCGCAGTGCTCTCTAGATGTAGGTGAGAACTACTGAATAGCCTTGCAGCTTCAAAGCCTGTCCCTAGGCAGGAAGCAGCCAGGCTTTGAAGCTGCAAGGCTATTCAGTGCTCATCAAGGTGGTCAGTGGTAACATTCACACTTGCTTCAGCCAGACAAGAGTTCTTTCTCCCACCCTGGACATCATTCCACAGATATATAAACCTCACTTGTCTAGTTTCCAACATATTCGGAAGTTGTGAGGTTTGTTGGAAACTAGGCAAGTGAGGTTTATATATCTGTGAAATGATGTCCAGGGTGGGAGAAAGAACTCGTGTTTGCCTGAGGCAAGTGTGAATGTTGCCACTGGTCAGCTTGATTAGCTCTGAATAGCCTTGCAGCTTCAAAGCCTGGATGCTTCCTGCCTAGAGGTGATGAGGAGATATTGGAAAAATAGATATTGATTTATAAATTGTATGTACTTTAAACGTATAGAAAAATCAGGCTCTCTCTGTATAGAAAGAATGCTAACGGACAAGCAAGCTGCGGTCCAGGCACAGCAAGAGGGGAGCTGAAGAGGGAGGCATGGTATCTATACATTCCAAGAGAGAGATAAGCCACAGAGGGTGGTACAAAAAGCCCAGTGCCTTCCTTTAGGGAAGGAGCCTCCTGACAGGTCAAAAGCAGGTCCCTGATGGATGCAAACTGTTCTTAGAAATACACAGGCATGCCTTTTGCATGTTAGAAGATAGAATTTGATGCTAAGGTGACGCAGTGAGTGACGTTAATGTATGTAGAAGCATGTTCTTTGTTTGCTTGAATCTGAAAGGTATAAAGCAGTGTTTCTCAACCTGGGGGTCAAGACCCCTGTGGGGGTCGTGAGGGGGTGCCAGAGGGGTCACCAAAGACCATCAGAAAATACAGTATTTTCTGTTGATCATGGGGGTTCTGTGTGGGAAGTTTGGCTCAATTCTATCATTGGTGGGGTTCAGAATGCTCTTTGATTGTAGGTGAACTATAAATCCTAGCAGCTACAACTTCCAAAGTCTATTTTCCCCAAACTCCACCAGTGTCCACATTTGGGCATATTGAGTATTCATGCCAAGTTTGGTCCAGATCCGTTATTGTTTTAGTCCACAGTGCTCTCTGGATGTAGGTGAACTACAACTCCCAAACATAAGGTCAATGCCCACCAAGCCCTTTCAGTAATTTCTGTTGGACATGGAAGTTCGGTGCGCCAAGTATGGTTCAGTTCCATCATTGGTGGAGTTCAGAATGTTCTTTGACTGTAGGTGAACTATTAATCCCAGCAACTACAACTCCCAAATGACAAAATCAACCCCTCCCCAAACCTCACCAGTATTCCAATTTTGGCGCATTGGGTATTTGTGCCGAATTTGGTCCAGTGAATGAAAATACATCCTGGATATCTGATATTTACATTACAATTAATAACAGTAGCAAAATTACAGTTAAGAAGCTACAACGAAAATCATTTTATGGCTGGGGGTTGGCCAGCTTGATTAGCCCTGAATAGCCATGCAGCTTCAAAGCGTGCCCCCAGGAAGCAGCCTGGCAGGAAGCAGCCAGGCTTTGAAGCTGCAAGACCATTCAGTGCTAATCAAGCTGGCCAATAGCAACATTCACACTTTCCTCAATCAGACAAGAGTTCTTTCTCCCACGTTCCAGAGATATATTAACCTCACTTGCCAAGTTTCCAACAGACCTCCCAACCTCTGAGGTTGCCTGTCATAGATGTGGGTGAAATGTCAGGAGAGAATGCTTCTGGAGCATGGAACACTAAAATCAGGATAGTAAATAAAGAGGAACACTCAGAAAACAGGGGAATCCCTGACATGACACAATCAGGGCCAGCTCACACCTCCCAACAAAAGATTTCCCCAGGCAGGATGCAGCTAGGCTTTGAAGCTGCAAGGCCATTCAGTGCTAATCAAGGTGGCCAGTTGCAACATTCACACTTGCCTCAAACAGACAAGAGTTCTTTCTCCCACCTTGGATATTCCACAGATATATTAACCTCACTTGCCTAGTTTCTAACATTTTGTAGATGAGCTCCCTATGTCAGCTCCAGCTCCCCATGTGTGGACATGAGAGAAGCCTCCCACAAGGATGGTAAAACATCAACACATCCAGGTGTCCCCTGGGCGACATCCTTGCAGAAAGCCAATGTATTGTCGAAGGCTTTCATGGCCGGAATCACTGGGTTGTTGCAGGTTTTTCCGGGTTATATGGCCATGTTCTAGAGGCATTTTCTCCTGCTTCAAAGCAGCCAGGCTTTGAAGCTGCAAGGCCATTCAGTGCTAATCAAGCTGGCCAATAGCAACATTCACACTTGCCTCAAGCAGACAAGAGTTCTTTCTCCCACCCTGGACATTCCACAGATATATTAACCTCACTTGCCTAGTTTCTAATGTTTCGTAGATGAGCTCCCTATGACAGCTCCAGCTCCCCATGTGTGGATATGAGAGAAGCCTCCCACAAGGATGGTAAAACATCAACACCTCCAGGTGTCCCCTGGGCAACATCCTTGCAGAAAGCCAATTTATTGTCGAAGGCTTTCATGGCCGGAATCACTGGGTTGTTGTAGGTTTTCCCGGGCTATATGGCCATGTTCTAGAGGCATTCTCTCCTGCTTCAAAGCAGCCAGGCTTTGAAGCGGCAAGGCCATTCAGTGCTAATCAAGCTGACCAACTGCAACATTCACACTTGCCTCCAACACTCCCAACCTCTGCCATAGATGTAGGCAAAATGTCAGGAGAAAACGCTTCTGGAACATAGCCATACAGCCTGGAAAACTCACAACAACCCAAGTATTTTCTTGCTTGGAGGAAAAGAGAGGTGTTTTTGGCCCTTCAGAAAGGGTCCAGGCTTGTTGCTGGCATGAAGATGGAAAGAGGAGGAGTGTGTCTGTGTGTGTTGGGGTCAGAAAATTTAATCTTCAAACCTGTCAGCAGGTTTTAGAGCAGAAAAGTAGACAGGCAGATTGGATGTTAATCTGCCTTGATCCCTCGGGGACAGATGGGTGGAGGAGACGCCCGGCGGAGGAGACCTTGCAAAGGTGAAGCCAGGAGGAAGAGGAGGAGGAGGAGGATGGGGGATGAAGGCCGAGCCACCCAGGATGTCTGTCCAGCTCTCCCTCCCTCCCTCTCCATCACCCAGCCCAGGCCAAGAGGAGGAAGGAAGGAAGGAGAAAGAGGGGCAAGCAGGCGGTCCAGCAGGCAGGGGAGCGGATGAGGGGAAACCAGGCTAAGCTCGGTTTAACAAACATTCCTAATGAGAACTAGATAAGGAGAGTGGGGTCTTCCTAGCTGGGCCGAGCAGCGGGAGATGGGCCGGCCTTTGTTGACTCCTGGACCCACAAGTCCAACCAGCTGGGAAGGTGGCGGACCTCCTTATTTTGTCATATTGCAACTCCCACTATCCCTCGTTGTGCCATTTAGGGTCACAATCTGCCCAAAGTGGCCATGCAATTATCCATCCCTGCTTCAAGGGTTATTGGATGCAGGATTATGCTCAAGGAAAGTGTGGTCTGTTTGGAGTGCTGTGAAGTTTTTGAGCTGTATGGCCATGTTCCAGCAGCATGCTCTCCTGACATTTCACCTGCATCTGTGACAAGCATCTTCAGAGGTCCTGTTGGCAGTGAAGCAAGTGGAGTGTGTCTATCTATCTATTTATCTATCTATCTAACACCAAATTTGGACACAAGACACCTCTCAGGCCAACGAATGACCACCACTCATAACAACACTGAAAAACACAGCAAAAGAGACTTAAAAAGCCAAAAAATAAAAGCAACATTACAACCCACTAGCCGTCCCCTGCCACACGTTGCTGTGGCCCAGTCTGATGATCTGGAAAATAAAGTAATTGTTCAGTTCTTGTGGGTTTTTTCGGGCTATATGGCCATGTTCTAGAGGCATTTCTCCTGACGTTTCGCCTGCATCTATGGCAAACATCCTCAGAGGTGAGGTCTCTAATATATGTAATTCCTTTATGCTTCTGGGTAAGCCGCATTCCTTGTCCTATGTCAGTGTTGATGTGGAGATTGTCTGGTTTGCCTACTCTGGAACATGCGACATATAATTGTCTTTCTTTAGGGGTCCCTTTCAAATCAATGATATTATATCTCTCTGTGTGTAGAGTGAATCATATTTATCTATCTATATCTATGGCTGGATGGCTCTTTGTCAGGAGGGCTTTGATTACATTTTCTTGCCCTGGTAAAGGGAGTTGGACTGGATGGCCTTAGGTGTGGCGGTTCTATGCGAAAAGTTTGCCCCAATTCTGTCGTTGGTGGGGTTCAGCATGCTCTTTGATTGTAGGTGAACTATAAATCCCAGAAACTACAACTCCCAAATGTCAGGGCCTATTTCCCCCAAACTCCACCAATATTCACATTTGGGCAAATTGAGGATTCGTGCCAAGTTTGGACCAGATCCATCATTGTTTGAGTCCAAAGTGTTCTCTGGATGTAGGTAAACTACAACTCCCAGACTCAAGGTCAATGCTTACCAAACCTTTCTAGTATTTTCTGTTGGTCATGGGAGTTCTGTGTCCCAAGATTGGTTCAATGCCCTCATTGGTGGAGTTCAGAATGCTCTTTGATTGTAGGTCAACTATAAATCCCAGCAACTACAACTGCCAAATGACAAAATCATTTTTTTTTAAGTTAAGGGCATACATTGGCCTGATAGGTGTGTTCAAATTTGGTATCAATTCGTCCAGTGGTTTTTGAGTTCTGTTAATCCCACAAACGAACATCACATTTTTATTTATATAGATGGCACAAAACCACATATATACACATATACACAAATATATACACACATATATATGCATATATACACACAAAACACATATACACAGACTGGGCCACAGCAACGCAGGGGACAGCTAGTTCACTAATAAAAATAAATTATATAAAAAAATAGTTGCTGGGATTTATAGTTCACCTGCAATCAAAGAGCACTCTGAATCCAGCCCATGATGGGTCTGCACCAAACTTGGCCAACATTGAATACTGGTTGGTTGGGAGGGGGGCTGTTTTTGAATTCTGGGAGTTGTAGTTCCCCAACATCGAAAAGGAAGAGAAGGCCAGGTGGAGAGATCTTCAGCCTTTTCTACAAAAAGAGTTCCTAAGACCATCAGAAGTATGTGTTTTCTGATGGTCTTTGGTGACCCCTCTGAAACCCCCTCTTGACCCCCTCCAGGGGTCCCGACCCCCAGGTTGAGAAACACTGCAATAAGGGTTACCTGGTGCGCCTATATTATTTTGCAAGTTGATCAGTGTGATGCCTGATTCAGATCTAATACAACATGTATTATATATTATACTAAATCTAATAAGTCTGATCACATTCGCCCCTCCCCTCTCCAAGTCCTTTCTATGAGCTGGCTGGAAGGATCAACTCTGGTAAACCTAATTTCTATGCTTAGAAAGAGCTTTCCTTGCTAATTTTTTGAGGGGCAGGGGATATTAGCCAGCTGTTTTGAAGGCATTAAAGCAAGGCCAGCAAATATGGATCTGTATCTTTAAAGCTAATGAAGTCTACTGGTCTGAGTCCTGGATGGTGGGCTTTTCCCACTGCACTGTTGTGTCCTGTGCAATGCTGGGATTTGTAGTACTGAAAAGGGGATCTATATTTCAATATTTCGGGGGAGGCAATTGGGTGTTTTGGCCTATGGAATTCATAAGTCAATAGGTGCCTTGAAGACACACATTTAGAATTTATTCAGGAAGCATGCTTTCTGGTTTTCCCCCAAATTGGTTAAGTGTGCCTCCCCAAAAGTGGGATTCCTAAGCTGTTTTCGGACTTCGTATCCCAAGACTCCCAGCCAGTTTGGCCAACAGTAAGGAATCATGGGAGATGAGGTCCAAAACACCTGGAAGAACAAAGTTTGGGAAACATAGGGCTATGTTTTGGTCTTCTCAGCCCCACTTCTCTCCAGTCCTAAGCCAAATTCAGCTTTTCTCAACCTGAGGGTCACGGCGGGGGTGTTAGAGGGGTCACCAAAAACCATCAGGAAACACGGTATTTTATGTTGGTCATGGGAGTTCTGGGTGCCAAATTTGGTTCAGTGGAGTTCAGAATGCTCTTTGGTTGTAGGTGAACTATAAATCCCAGCAACTACAACTCCCAAATGTCAAGGTCTATTTTCCCCCAAACTCCACCAGTGTTCACATTTGGGCATGTTGAGTATTTGTGCCAAGTTTGGTCCAGATCTATCATTGTTTGAGTCCACAGTGCTCTCTGGATGTATGTGAACTACAACTCTAAAACTCAAGGTAAATGCCTACCAATCCTTTCCAGTATTTTTTGTTGGTCATAGGAGTTCTTTGTGCCAAGTTTGGTTCAGTTCCATCATTGGTGAGGTTCAGAATGCTCTTTGATTGTAGTTAAACTATAAATCCCAGCAACGACAACTCCCAAATGTCAAGGTCTATTTTCCACAAACTCCACCAGTTTTCACATTTGGGCATATTGGGTATTCATGCCAATTTTGGTCCAGATCCATCATTGTTTGAATACACAGTTCTCTCTGGATGTAGGTGAACTACAACTCCCAAACTCAAGGTCAATGCCCACCAAACCCTCCCAGTATTTTCTGTTGATCATGGAAGTGCTGTGTGCCAGGTTTGGTTCAGTTCCATCGTTGGTAGAGTTCAGAATGCTCTTTGATTGTAGGTGGACTATAAATCCCAGCAATTACAACTCCCAAATGACAAAATCAACCCACCCCCCAACCCCACCAGTATTCAGATTTGGGTGTATCGGGTATTTGTGCCAAATTTAATCTAGTGAATGAAAATACATCCTGCATATTAGATATTTATGTTACGATTCATAACTGTAGCAAAATTAGTTATGGAGTAGCAACAAAAATAATGTTATGGTTGGGGGTCACCACCACATGAGGAACTGTATTAAGGGGTCGCGGCATTAGGAAGGTTGAGAACCATTGTCCTAATTGAGTATGATGCTATTCTCTGGTCCGATGCGCAGATAACTTTACATTTACTCTTTCAAGCTGGCAATTCCAAGCTGCTGATATAGTGCTTTAAAGGAACCTGATTACATTATTTGCAGGATCCTCAAGCTACACCTGGATGAGCTGGAACAAATCGTAAAATTAGGAAGGCTTCTTCTTTGACCCCAAATATGATGTGTTGGCTGTGAAAAATTATACCATCATAAATGCGATAGTGTTTCAGATTTTGCAGAACTCAGGACTCTTTCTGGTTGTGGTTTCCAAATGCCTTGGACAAGCAAAGACCTGCATTGTGTTGAATAGAAGCATCACCATCCACTCTTCTTCCACCTGTGTTCATTCAACCAGGTTGGAAAGGCGAGCAAAAGATGCGTACGCAATGCCATCTAGTGGTGGGAGATCTAGTGCATCTCCGCAGGCTAAGGTTCTTTTTAAAAAGAGACAAATTCATGGAGATATAGGAGCTTATGAACTCTTCTTATCAAGACACCCAATTGAGCATCCACAGCAAGGGGCAATCAATTGTTAAATAAAAGCCATTAGAGATACATACTAAGGAAAAGAGGGAAGCTTTTGAATTCGGTGACACAGTGGGCCATACCACTGAGCTGCTGAACTTGCTGACCCAGTCGGTGGTTCAAATCTGGGGAGCGGGGTGAGCTCCCGCTATTAGCCCCAGCTTCTGCCAACCTAGCATTTCGAAAACATGCAAATGTGAGTAGATCAATAGGTACAACTTCGGCTGAAAGGTAATGGCATTCCATGCAGTCATGCTGGCCACATGACCTTGGAGGTGTCTATGGACAACGCCGGCTCTTTGGCTTAGAAATGGAGATGAGCACCAACCCTGCAGAGTTGGACATGACTGGACTTAATATTTACCTTATATGAGATTACGCTGCCATATAATCCAGTTCAAAGCAGATAATATGGATTTATTACGGCAGTGTAGAAGGGGCCCTATACTCTGATGCAGTGTTTCTCAACCTTCCTAATGCTGCGACCCCTTAATACAGTTCCTCATGCTGTGGTGACCCCCCGACCATAAAATTATTCTTTTTGTTGCTATTTCATAACTGTTATTTTGCTACTGTTATGAATCGTAATGTAAATATCCAATATGCAGGATGTATTTTTATTCATTGGACCAAATTTGGTACAAATACCCAATACTCCCAAATTTGAATACTGGTGGGGTTGATGGGGGGGACTGATTTTGTCATTTGGGAGTTGTAGTTGCTGGGATGTGTAGTTCACCTACAATCAAAGAGCATTCTGAACTCCACCAACAATGGAATTTAACCAGACTTGGCACATAGAACTCCCATGACCAACAGAAAATGCTGGAATGGTTTGGTGGGCATTGACCTTGAATTTGGGAGTTGTAGTTCACCTACATCCAGAGAGCACTGTGGACTCAAACAATGATCAATCCGGACCGAACTTGGCATGAACACTCAATATGTTCAAATGTGAACTCTGGTGGAGTTTGAGGGAAAATAGACCTTGACATTTGGGAGTTGTAGTTGCTGGGATTTATAGTTCACCTACAATCAAAGAGCATTCTGAACCCCACCAACGACTGAATTGTGCCAAACTACCCACACAGAACCCCTATGACCAACAGAAAATATTGTATATTCTGATGGTCTCTGGTGACCCTCGCAACCCCCCCCCCAGGGGTCCCGACCCCCAGATTGAGAAACACTGCTTTTTTTTGTCGTGTCAGGAGCGACCTGAAAAACTGCAAGTTACTCCTGTTGTGAGAGAATTGGCCATCTGCAAGGATGTTGCCCAGGGGACACCCGTATGATTTGATGTTTTTATCATCCTTGTGGGAGGTTTCTCTCATGTCCCTGCATGAGGAGCTGGAGCTGATAGAGGGAGCTCATCCGCCTCTCCCCAGATTCGAACCTGTGACCTGTTGGTCTTCAGTCCTGCCGGCACAGAGCTTTAACCCACTGTGCCACTGGGGACTAATGGATTGGAATCAACGTTCCCTCCAGATTCTTGATTGTGATTTGTTACCTTTCCTAGGGATTGCCAACTTTTCTTCCCGTTTGGCTCCTGTGACTTTAAGAGAACCACCCAACATATAGAAATTGAATAGGATAAGAGAAGGAGATGCTTCCTGAGCAAGCTGCTATCTTGAAAAGAGAAGGGGGGAAAAAATAAAAATTCAGCATTTTGTTAGAATGGGCAACTTTGCATGACAGCATGGAAAAAATATAAGGGAACATGAGAAACTTTAGACTCTGTTGTGCAACTCCTTTGCTTATTTGGTAAAGGGAGTCATGAGATGGGTGGGCGGGAAGGATGTTGGTCATGTGAGGAAGAGAGAGAAAGGGTATTTAAAGCTGGACCTTGGGGTTGGCAGTGATTGCAGTTCCCTTTCTCCTGGAACTTCCCATCATATCATTTTGACTCTGAGGATCCTAGGAAGAGATGCAGCATGGTCTCTTCTGGCAGGCTCTTTGTGGGAGTCTTTCTTCCAGTGGCAGCAATGCTCTCTCTGGCTCAAGCAGGTAAGTCTCAGTTGGGCTTAGACACAAAGGCTTAGTTCCAGATGGCAAAAGGGGGATTGGTTTTGTCATTTGGGAGTTGTAATTTCCTGGGATTTATAGTTAACCTACAATCAAAGAGCATTCTGAACTCCACCAATGATGGAATTGAACAAATTTGGCAAACAGAACTCCCATGACCAACAAAAAATACTGGAAGGGTTTGATGGGCAATGACCTTGAGTTTGGGAGTTGTAGTTCACCTACATCCAGAAAGCACTGTGGACTCAAACAATGATGGATCAGGACCAAACTTGGCACGAACACTCAATATGCCCAAATGTGAACACTGGTGGAGTTTGGGGGGAAGTTGCCATTTGGGAGTTGTAGTTGCTAGGATTTATAGTTCCCTTACAATCAAGGAGCATTCTGAACTCCACCAACAATATACTTGAACCAAACTTGGCACACAGAACTCCCATGACCAACAGAAAATACTGGAAGGGTTTGGTGGGCATTGACCTTGAGTTTGGGAGTTGTAGTTCACCTACATCCAGAGAGCACTGTGGAGTCAAACAATGGTGGATCCTGTCCACACTTGGCACGAACATTCAATATGCCCAGATGTGAACACTGGTGGAGTTTGGGGGGAAGTAGACCTTGACATTTGGGAGTAGTCGCTTCTGGGATTTATAGTTCATCTACCATCAAAGAGTATTCTGAACTCCACCAACTATAGAATTGGGTCAAACTTCCCACACAGAACTCCCACGATGAACAGAAAATACTGTGTTTTCTGATGGACTTTGGTGACCCCTCTGACACACCCTTGCAATCTCCCCAGGGGAGATTGCAAGTTGAGAAACGCTGATCTAATCATATGTTTCCTGAATTCCTATGGGTCTCCCTCATGCCAATTCTTTCTTTCTTTCTTTCTTTCTTTCTTTCTTTCTTTTCCCCTGCTTCCCACACATTCTGCATCCTCAGATTCAACCACACTTCTTTTTGTTTATAAAAATCAAACCTTAATTTTTGTCATTTTATTACATAGATTACACTATGTAACAAAATTTGAAAAAGTTTTTGTTCCTGTATTGATAGTGTTATTCCTGTCGAATTGTACAATACTTACTTCGAAAGTAGTTGTTCTACTCCAGAAACATTGTTTTTGTGGCTGTCACAAGCTATGTTGAATTGGGTTGCTGTGAGTTTTCTGGGCTGTATGACCATGTTTCAGAAGCATTCTCTCCTGACATTTCACCCACATCTATGGCAGGCATCCTCAGAGGTTGTGAGGTCTTTTGGAAACTAGGCAAGTGGGGTTTATATATCTGTGGAATGTCCAGGGTGGGAGAAAGAACTCTTGTCTGTTTCAGGAGAGTGTGAATGTTAGGTCCTCCCAACAAAGGATTCCCCCTGGCAGGAAGCAACCAAGCTTTGAAGCTGCAAAGCCATTCAATGCTAATCAAGGTGGCCAATTGCATGATTCAGATCTGCCAGCGATTCAATCAAGGAAAGTTTGCGAATAAAGCTCTTCGGCAGGGAATGACAGCACCCCAACTCCCCCCCCCCCAATGCCTGGAACTGAGAACAGCTTCCAAGACGCCAAACAAAAGGCTATACACCTCTATCTATATACAGTTGTCTGTCTTGTTGTTGTATAAATAAATAAACTGAGAGATTTGAAAAGCAGCTGAAAAAGTGGAATGACATAGGACTAAGTCGGACTGTATTTGCCAAATAGTTGGGGGCTAGGAAATGAATATATGTGGTTGTGTGTAGTTTGGATAGAAATGTCCATTTTCACCCACCTTTGTTTTTCTCTTCCTCCCAACCCCAGGGCGACATTTCCACCTGCTCCGCCAGCAGATCCTAGAGCAGCGCGAGGAACGCCTGTTGAAAGAGGACAATTTTGTCCGCTTGGACCAGGGAGTGAGTCTTACCAAATGGGACCACTTCATGGAGAACTTCATTCGTCAACCTCTGGACCACTTCAACAAGAAAAACCGGGCCACGTTCAACCAGGTAAGAAAATACAACAGCGATAGGAATGAGAAGAGGAAGCCAGAGAAATGCCCATGTGTACTTTGGGACTACAACAGGTATGGGCAAACACAGGCCTGGGGCCGGATGCAGACCCTTGGGCTCTTTTCTCAGGCCCTCTCTCACCATCCTATCCTTCCTTCCTTTATTCATTCCATCCTTCCTTCTCTTCCTTCCTTCTATTTCTTATCTCCCTCTTTCTCCTTCCTTCCCTTTCACCCTTTCATCCTTCCTTTCTTCTTTCCTCCCTCCTTCCCTCTTTTTTCTTCCTTCCTTCCCTTTGTCTTTCCTTCCTTCTCTCTTTCCTCCCTCCCTCCATTCTCCTCCACCCGCCCTTTCTTCCAGCCATCCTTCTCTTCCTTCCTTCCCTCTCTTTCTCCTTCCTTCCCTTTTGTCATTCCTTCCTCTCTCTTTCCTCCCTCCATTCTCTTCCTTCCTTCCCTCTCTCCTTCCTTCCTTCCCTCGTTCCTTCCTCTTTCCCTTTCTCCCTCTTTTTTCTTCCTTCCTTCCCTTTTGTCTTTCTTTCCTTCTCTCTTTCCTCCTTTCCCCTCTCACTCCATTCTCTTCCTTCCATCCTTCTCTTCCTTCCTTCCTTCCATCTTTCCTCCTTCCCCCTCTCCCTTTCTCCTTCCTTCCCTTTTGTCATTCCTTCCTCTCTCTTTCCTCCCTCCCTCCATTCTCTTCCACCCTTCTTCCTTTCCTTCCTTCCTTCCTTCCTTCCTTCCTTCCTTCCTTCTTTCTATCCTTCTCTTCCTTCCTTCCCTCTTTCCTTCCTCTTTCCCTTTCTCCCTATTTTTCTTACTTCCTTCCCTTTTGTCTTTCCTTCTCTCTTTCCTCCCTCCCCCTCTCACTCCATTCTCTTACTTCCATCCTTTTCTTCCATCTTTCCTCCCTCACTCCTTCTCTCTCCTTCCTTCCTTCCTTCCCTTTTGTCTTTCCTTCCTTCTCTCTTTCCTCCCTCCCCCTCTCACTCCATTCTCTTACTTCCATCCTTTTCTTCCATCTTTCCTCCCTCACTCCTTCTCTCTCTCTCCTTCCATCCATCCTTCCTTCCCTCTTTCCTCCCTCCTTCCCTCTCTTTCTCCTCCTTTCCCTTTTGTATTTCCCTACATCCCTCTTTCCTCCCTCCCCCATTCCCTTCCACCCTTCCTTTCTTCTATCCATCCTTCTCTTCATTCCTTCCTTTCTTCCCTTTTCCTCCCTTCATCCTTTCTCTTTCTCCTTCCTTCCTTCCTTCCGTTTTCCTCCCTCCATCCTCTCTTTCTCCTTCCTTCCTTCCCTTTTGTCTTTTCTTCTTTCTTCTTTCCTCCCTCCCTCCATTCCACCCTTCCTTCCTTCTCTTCCTTCCTTCTCTCTTTCCTCCCACCGTCCCTCTCTCTCTTCCTCCTTCTTTCCCTTTTGTCTTTCCTTCCTTCTCTCTTTCCTTTCCAGCGCTTTAACCCACTGACATACCAAATATGAAATTCCAGGAGCGGGAATACAAAACTACTACATTTGTTTTGATACCTAATGGAAGGGAATGTAAAAAGGTGAAAAGCACCAAATGTGACCAAGACTGAAGTCTAATTCTTCCCCAAACGATCAATCTACAATCATCACCCAAATTCTCCCTGCCCCAATATGCAGCAAGGGCTTGGCTTTAGCCTCATTTGTTCTCCTTGCAATCCACAGCAATACTGGGTTAATACTGGATTCTGGAGACCCGATGGCCCTGTCTTCCTCTTCATCGGAGGCGAGGGCCGCTTGTCCGAATATGTGTTGCTAAGGGGTAAGTAAGTACCACCACTGGAAAAAGAAAAGCGTATATACTTGAGCATAAGCCCTTTTATTAGGCTAAAATGCCTCCCTCAGCTTATACTCGAGTCAAAGTTATCTATTATTTTCCTCTGTTACTATTATTATTTTTTATTACATTTATTACTTTACTCTATTATTATTATTATTATTATTATTATTACATTTACATTATTTTGCTCTATTATTTTTATTACATTTATTATTTTACTCTATTATTATTACATTATTTTACTCTATTACTTTATTCCTAACAGCCTCAGGACATTTTAAAAGGCAGATTAAATAGTGGGACAGCAGAGTTTTAATGGAGACCGTACCCACCAAATAAAGTTGGAGAATATGACTCCTTTTCCCAGAAAGTCCATAGGTAATTCTCATTAAATAGTTTTTCTTTCTGATTTCAGGGCATCATGTGAACCTGGCAGAGAAATACGGTGCTCTTCTATTGGCTTTAGAGCATCGTTTCTATGGTGGAAGCCTCAAACCTGAGATGCTGGAGGACCGCAACCTGCAATACCTGAGCAGCCAGCAAGCGTGAGTTGGTAGCTCCCCAAAACGTCTTGTATTGTGGGGAGAAGGGGATTATGGTCATGGGGTTCTCTTTGTTTGATGCACAAGGAGGCCCTTTGCCAGAATCTCCGGGGTTGCTACTACTATACATCTCCCTGAATGATTCCAAAGCACCTTGCAATTATTTAAGGCAGTGTTTTTCAACCTTCCTAATGCCATGACCCCTTAATACAGTTCCTCATCTTGTGGTGACCCCCAACCATTACATTATTTTTGTTGCTACTTCATAACTGTCATTTCGCTCCTAGAATCATAGAATCAAAGAGTTGGAAGAGACCTCATGGGCCATCCAGTCCAACCCCCCTGCCAAGAAGCAGGAATATTGCATTCAAAGCACCCCTGACAGATGGCCATCCAGCCTCTGCTTAAAAGCTTCCAAAGAAGGAGCCTCCACCACATTACATGATGATGTTATGAATCATCATGTAAATATCTGACATGCAGGATGTATTTTCATTCAGTGGATGAAATTTGGTACAAATACCCGATACACCCAAATTTGAATACTGGTTGGGTTGGGGAAGATTGATTTTGTCATTTGGGAGTTGTAGTTGCTGGGATTTATAGTTCACCTACAATTAAAGAGCATTCTGCACTCCACCAGCGATGGAATTGAACCAAACTTGGAACACAAAACTCCCACAACCAACAGGCTTTGGTGGGCACTGACCTTGAGTTTGGGAGTTGTAGTTCGCTTACATCCAGAGAGCAGTGTGGACTCAAACAATGATGGATCTAGACCCAACTTGGCACGAATATTCCATATGTCTAAATATGAACACAGATGGAGTTTGGGGGGAACAGACCTTAAAAATTGGGAGTTGTAGTTTACCTATAATCAAAGAGCTTTCTGAACCCCACCAACAACAGAATCAAAGAGCATTCTGAACCCTTCCATGGTGCCTTAAAACATACCACATCACTTAAAACATGTTAAGCATTAAAACATAATGAGCATAATAAAAAATACATTTCAATGAATCACGTCATCCAGAATCATAGTCTAAAGGCCAATCCATAGTCAAATTGCACACATTCCTGCACTTCTCTGAACTCAATATGCCCAAATGTGAACACTGGTGGAGTTTGGGGTAAATAAACCTCATCATTTGGAAGTTGTAGTTGCTGGGATTTATAGTTCACTACAATCAAAGAGCATTCTGAACCCTACCAATGATAAAATTGGGGCAAACTTTCCCCACAGAACCCCCATGACCAACAGAATTTTTAAATATATTTTTATTTCGAACCCTTGTATCCCGCCCTTATCAGCAATTTGATGCCATAATAAATACACTATAAAATGCATAATAAAACAAGCAATCAATTATAAATAGTTAAAATATAAACAATACAATGTATAAACTACTAAGAATAACCACTTTAGTGGTCATTATTAGTCGAAAACTAGTTGAATGCTCCATCAAACTTATCCATAATCCATTTCCAAGCCATTGTCAATATTGTTATTGTCATTGTCCGCTTAATTACCTGAAGGCCTGGTCCCACATCCAGGTTTTTAACTTTTCCTAAAAGTGAGGAGGGATGTAGATGACCTAATTTCCCTGGGGAGTGAGTTCCATGGGGGGGACACCACCAAGAGGGCCCTGTCCCTCGTCCCCGCCAAGTGTGTTTGAGACAGAGGCAGGGCCGAAAGCAGGGACGCCGCAGACGATCTTAAATTCCAAGGTGGGACGTAGAAGGAGATATGTTCGGACAGGTACACTGGAAAATACTATGTTTTCTGATAGTCTTTGGTGACTCTTCACCGCCCCCATGGGTCCCGACCCCCAGGTTGAGAAACGCTGATTTAAGGGGAAAAAATTAGTTAAGATATTGGGTTTTGTTGTTGTTGTTGTTGTTGTTGTTCATTCGTTCAGTCGTTTCCTACTCTTCATGACTTCATGGACCAGTCCATGCCAGAGCTCCCTGTCAGCCATCACCACCCCCAGCTCCTTCAAGGTCAAGCCAGTCACTTCAAGGATCTCATTCATCCATCTGGCCCTTGTTCAGCCCCTCTTCCTTTTTCCTTCCATTTCCCCCAGCATAATTGTCTTCTCTAAGCTTTCTTTTCTTCTCATGATGTTGCCAAAGGACTTCATCTTGGCCTCTACTATCCTTCCCTCCAATGAGGAGTCGGGGTTTATTTCCTGAAGTATGGACTGGTTGGATCTTCTCACTGTCCAAGGCACTCTCAGGGTTTTCCTCCAGCACCACAGTTCAAAAACATCTATCTTCCTTCGCTCAGCCTTCCCTAAGGTCCAGCTCTCACATCCGTAGGTGACTATGGGGAATACCATTGCTTTAACTATGCGGATCTTGGTTGCCAGTGTGATGTCTCTACTCTTCACTATTTTATCAAGATTGGACATTGCTCTCCTCCCAAGAAGTGAGCGTCTCCTGATTTCCTGGCTGCAGTCTGCATCTGCAGTCATATTTGCACCTAGAAATACAAAGTCTGTCACGGCCTCCATGTTTTCTCCCTCTATTTCCCAGTTGTCAATCATTCTTGGTTTTTTTTTATGTTTAACTGCAACCCAGCTTTTGCGCTTTCTTCTTTCACCTTGATTAGAAGGCTCCTCAGCTCCTCCTCACTTTCGGCCATCAAAGTGGTGTCATCTGCATATCTAAGGTTGTTAATGTTTCTTCCAGCAATTTTCACCCCAGCCTTGCTTTCATCAAGCCATGCACATCGCATGATGTGTTCTGCATACAAGTTGAATAGGTTGGGGGAGAGTATACAACCCTACTGTACGCCTTTCCCAATCTTGAACCAGTCTGCTGTTCCGTGGTCAGTTCTGACTGTTGCGACTTGGTCCTTGTACAGATTCCTCAGGAGAGAGGGAAGGGGGCTTGGGATGCCCATCCCACCAAAAACTTGCCACAGTTTATTATGATCCACACAGTCAAAGGCTTTAGAGTAGTCAATGAAGCAGAAGTAGATGTTTTTCTGAAACTCCCTGCCTTTCTCCATTATACAGCATCTGGATATTGGCAATGTGGTCTCTCATTCCTCTGCCTTTTCTAAACCCAGCTTGGACATCTGGCAACTCTCTCTCCCTGAGTCCCCATTGGGTAGATGCTGTTGGGGTATAAATAAAGATTATTATTATTATTATTATTATTATTATTATTATTATTATTATTATTATTGGAGTCTTCCCTGCAGGATCTTGAGCATTACCTTCCTGGCATGAGAAATAAGGGCCACTGTATGGAAGTTTGTGCAGTCTTTAGCATTTCCTTCTTGTTTTACAAAAGTTAAAAAAGCACATCGTGAAAAACTGTTTAAAACGTAAGTGGGAAAACCCAAGATCAGAGCACAGCACTTTCAGAAACCGACTGCGATGTGATTTAAAAATCAAAGGCCTGCCTCCATAGAAAATTATTATCCTGCTGGTTGAAATGCGTCTCTTTCTCCAACATTTCTTCTATCTCATTGTTGTTTGCAATTTTCACAATAAGCCCTGGATACTTTAAAAATCTCACCAAGGGTTCCTTTCATAGTTAGAGCTATCCAATTATGCATAAATGTATCTTAATTTCCAACTGCTCGGCCTTTTCACCGACGACATATTTTGTGGTTTGACTGCATCCTAATTTCAGAAAAATCCAAACGTGATTTGTAAACCCTTGCTTTCTTGTTCTTGTGCAGTTTGTCCGACCTTGTTTCCTTCCACTGGTTCATCACTGAAAAATACAAGCTGACACCAAACAACACCTGGATTTGTTTTGGAGGGTCCTATCCTGGCTCCTTGGCAGCTTGGTTCCGACTCAAGGTAAGGACTGAGGGGCTTAATGACTCACCTTTCTTTTGGACCATGGTCTTATGTTATCTTGTATTATGTTTATGATACACTACGTTTTCTTGTACAGTATATCTCTACCTGCAACTAGCTCCAGACTTAATGTTGCAAAGCTTGAAAGTGTGACACATAGCTGTATGTTAGATGTAGCTGGTCTGTAGTGTAACTGTTTAATTGCCAACGGCAAAAGATCACTGCTGACCGGAAGGTCGCAAGTTCGAAGCCCGAGTCAGATTGAGCACCCAACTGTTGAGCGTAGCTTACTGTCCACCTAAACCAGCATTTCTTAACCTGGCTTGGGGGGGAGGGGCGGGGAAGGTCATGACAGGGATGTCTGTTGGTCATAGGGGTTCTCTGTGGGAAGTTTGGCCCAATTCTATCGTCGGTGGGGTTTACAATCCTCTTTGATTGTAGGTGAACTATAAATCCCAGCAACTACAACTCCTAAATCTCAAGGTCTACTTTCCCCAAACTCCCCCAGTGTTCACATTTGGGCATATTGAGTTTTCATTTCAAGTTTGGTCCAGATCCATCATTGTTTGAGTCCACAGTTCTCTCTGGACATAGGTGAACTATAACTCCAAAACTCAAGGTCAATGCCCACCAAATACTTCCAGTATTTTCTGTTGGTCATGGGAGTTCTTTGTGCCAAGATTGGTTCAATTCCATCGTTGGTGGAGTTCAGAATGCTCTTTGATTGTGGGTGAACTATAAATCCCAGCAACTACAACTCCCAAATGACAAAATCAATCCTCCCCAACCCCACCAGGATTCAAATTTGGGTGTATCGGGTATTTGTGCCAAATTTGGTCCAGTGAATGAAAATACATCCTGCAGATCAGATATTTACATTATGATTCATAACAGTAGCAAAATTACAGTAAAGAAGTAGCAACGAAAATAATCTTATGGTTGTGGGTCACCACAACATGAGGAACTGTATTAAGGGGTTGTGGCATTGTGTAGGTTGAGATACACTGACCTAAGATACTCAAAAGCAACTGAGCTGTGATTAGAGAAATTAAAGTGGGGAGGTATTTCATGACACCATATAAATGCCGTAGATCAAAGAACAAGGAGGAAATACTATAATCCAAAGGGCTTGGCGTCATAGTGGAGGAAGCAATAGCATTTCCCTGTAACTGGAATCGAGCATAACCATAAAGCATAATAATAAATAATAAAATATTATTAAAATATTATTTTAATAATTATTAAATTAATTATTTATTAATTTAATAATTATTAAAATTTATTAAATTATAAAAATAAAAAAAAATAAAAAATAAAAAATTATAAACCAGACGCAGAAGTTGGAAAATGTGAAATAATACCTCTGTCTATCTGTCTGTCTTGTATGTCTAAAAATGACTATTTGCAGTGTATGTGTGCATTGTGGTCTGCCCTGAGCCCCCTTCGGGGTGAGATGGAAAGAATATAAATACAATAAAGAAATAAATAAAAGATGTGTCAAAAGAGCAAGTTGTTGGAAAGTGAAGTATCAGAAGGCAAGGGAAGTTAGCCGGCTTATTTTTTCCCCGTTCTATCTCTTTCAGTTTCCGCATTTAGTCTTTGGCGCTGTCGCATCTTCAGCTCCCGTCCGGGCCCAGCTGGATTTCACAGGTTACCACAAGGTAAAAACATATTCGGGGATCAATTGATTGGGTCTTCAAGGATGGTCCATATGATAGACTAAAACCAATCCCCAAAGGTGTTGTCGAAGGTTTTCATGGCAGAATCACTGGGTTGCTGTGAGTTTTTTGGGCTGCATGACCATGTTACAGCACCATTTTCTCCTGACATTTTGCCTGTATCTGTGGACAGCATCTTCAGAAGTTCTGTTGGCCGTGAAGCTTCTGGTGTGAGAGAATTGGCCCTCTGCAAGGACGTTGCCCACGGGACGCCTGGATGTGTTACCATCTTGTGGGAGGCTTCTCTCATGTCCCTACATAAAAAGCTGGAGCTGACAGACGGGAGCTCACCCCACTCCCCAGATTCAAACCACCGGATGTGTTACCATCTTGTGGGAGCCTTCTCTCATGTCCCTACATAAGAAGCTGGAGCTGACAGATGGGAGCTCACCCCACTCCCCAGATTCAAACCACTGGATGTGTTACCATCTTGCGGGAGCCTTCTCTCATGTCCCTACATAAGAAACTGGAGCTGACAGACGGGAGCTCACCCCACTCCCCAGATTCAAACCACCGGATGTGTTACCATCTTGCGGGAGGCTTCTCTCATGTCCCTATATAAGAAGCTGGAGCTGACAGACAGGAGCTCACCCCACTCCCCAGATTCAAACCACCGGATGTGTTACCATCTTGCGGGAGGCTTCTCTCATGTCCCTACATAAAAAGCTGGAGCTGACAGATGGGAGCTCACCCCACTCCCCAGATTCAAACTACCGGATGTGTTACCATCTTGCGGGAGGCTTCTATGTCCCTACATAAGAAGCTGGAGCTGACAGACGGGAGCTCACCCTGCTCCCCAGATTCAAACCACCGACTTTTAAGTCAGCAGTCCTGCCGGCACAAGCGTTTAACCCATTGTGCCACTGCGAGTTCCTAAGGTTGGATAGCATTGAGTAGCCATGAGGCTACAAAGTCAATCAGTGAGGTATCTGTATAGAGGTGGCCTGGCCTATGTTGCCTGGAGGCATCCTTTGTTTGGGAGGTGTCAACTGGCAGTAGGTTTCCCTTTCCATCTCCAGTGTCTGGAGGCGATGCTCAACTCTGGCCAAGGGGAGATGCTCTCATTCCGCCGAGACAGTACCTATTGATATACTCACATTACATGTTTTCGAATTGCTAGGTTGGCAGAAGCTAGGGGTAACAGAAGGAGCTGATAGTTTCATCACTGTTTCCCTAACCATCTCCCATTTTTCCAGGTGGTTGCAGCAAGTCTTTCAAACCCAGTGATCAATGGCTCCAAAGAGGTTAGTTGTTCACTTTTTAAAAAATGAACATCAGTTTGGGTACCGATTGAGTTTTATTGAAGGTTTAGCGTGGCAACTTATGCATACCTAATCTTTGCTGTTGGAATAAGAGCAGCGTTTCTCAACCTGGGGGTCATGAGTGGGTGTCACCAAAGACCATCAAAAAACACCATATTCTCTGTTGGTCATGGTGGTTCTATGTGGGAAGTTTGGCCCAATTCTATTGTTGATAGAGTTTAGAATGATCTTTGATTGTAGGTGAACTATAAATCTCAGCAGCTACAACTTCCAAATGTCAAGGTCTATTTTCCCCAAACTCCACCAGTGTTCACATTTGGGCATACTGAGTATTCGTGCCAAGTTTGGTCCAGATCCATCATTGCTTGAGTCCACAGTGCTCTCTGGATGTAGATGAACTACAACTCCAAAACTCAAGGTCAATGCCCACCAAACCCTTCCAGTATTAATGTATTGTCGAAGGTTTTAATGGCTGGAATCACTGGGTTGTTATAGGTTTTTCAGGCTATATGTCCATGTTCTAGAAGTATTCTCTCCTGACATCATGCCTGTATTTATGGCAAGCATCCTCAGAGGATCTCACAACCTCTGAGGATGCTTGCCAGAGATGCAGGCGAAATGTCAGGAGAGAACACTTCTAGAACATGGCCAAATAGCCCAAAAAACCTACAACAACCCAACCTTCCAGTATTTTTTGTTGGTCATGGGAGTTCTGTGTGCCAGGTTCGGTTCAGTTCCATCATTGGTGGAGTTCAGAATGCTCTTTGATTGTAGTATAACTATAAATCCCAGCAACTACAATTCCCAAAAATCAATCCCCTCCAACTGCACCAGCATTCAAATTTGGGTGTATCGGGTATTTGTGCCAAATTTTGTCCAATGAATGAAAATACATCCTGCATATCAGATATTTACATTACGATTCATAACAGTAGCACAATTACAGTTATGAAATAGCAATGAAAATAATGTTAGAATCATAGAATCATAGAATCAAAGAGTTGGAAGAGACCTCATGGGCCATCCAGTCCAACCCCCTGCCAAGAAGCAGGAATATTGCATTCAAATCACCCCTGACAGATGGCCATCCAGCCTCTGCTTAAAAGCTTCCAAAGAAGGAGCCTCCACCACACTCCGGGGCAGAGAGTTCCACTGCTGAACGGCTCTCACAGTCAGGAAGTTCTTCCTAATGTTCAGATGGAATCTCCTCTCTTGTAGTTTGAAGCCATTGTTCCGCGTCCTAGTCTCCAAGGAAGCAGAAAACAAGCTTGCTCCCTCTTCCCTGTGGCTTCCTCTCACATATTTATACATGGCTATCATATCTCCTCTCAGCCTTCTCTTCTTCAGGCTAAACATGCCCAGTTCCCTAAGCCGCTCCTCATAGGGCTTGTTCTCCAGACCCTTGATCATTTTAGTCGCCCTCCTCTGGACACATTCCAGCTTGTCAATATCTCTCTTGAATTGTGGTGCCCAGAATTGGACACAATATTCCAGATGTGGTCTAACCAAAGCAGAATAGAGGGGTAGCATTACTTCCTTAGATCTAGACACTATGCTCCTATTGATGCAGGCCAAAATCCCATTGGCTTTTTTTGCCGCCACATCACATTGTTGGCTCATGTTTAACTTGTTGTCCACGAGGACTCCAAGATCTTTTTCACACGTACTGCTCTCGAGCCAGGCGTCCCCCATTCTGTATCTTTGCATTTCATTTTTTCTGCCAAAGTGGAGTATCTTGCATTTGTCACTGTTGAACTTCATTTTGTTAGTTTTGGCCCATCTCTCTAATCTGTCAAGATCGTTTTGAATTCTGCTCCTGTCCTCTGGACTATTGGCTATCCCTCCCCATTTGGTGTCGTCTGCAAACTTGATGATCATGCCTTCTAGCCCTTCATCTAAGTCATTAATAAAGATGTTGAACAGGACCGGGCCCAGGACGGAACCCTGCGGCACTCCACTCGTCACTTCTTTCCAAGATGAAGAGGAAGCATTAGTGAGCACTCTCTGTGTTCGTCCACTTAACCAATTACAGATCCACCTCACCGTAGTTTTGCCTAGCCCACATTGGACTAGTTTCCTTGCCAGAAGGTCATGGGGGACCTTGTCGAAGGCCTTACTGAAATCCAGGTACGCTACATCCACGGCGTTCCCCGCATCTACCCAGCTTGTAACTCTATCGAAGAAAGAGATCAGATTAGTCTGGCATGACTTGTTTTTGATAAATCCATGTTGACTATTAGCGATGATTCTATGATTCTATACCAGAAACACTGGTATAAGAGTATGCATTATGGGTTGTTGTAGGTTTTTCCAGGCTATATGGCCATGTTCTGGAGGCAATTTTTCTCCTGACGTTTCGCCTGCATCTATGGCAAGCACCTTAGAGGTAGTGAGTATGCATTATGGTTTGCAGGGATAGTCCCAGTCAATCATCTGGTTTCTTCCTTTTTCAGCTGTTTTTAAAATGCCCATTTTGCTCTATTCGCTGAACATTCCTCTTTGAACTCAGCTAAAGAGGACCGAGTTTCAAGTGCAAATGTAGTTTGCACTCCATTAAAAGAGTACAAAATTTTATCTTTCCCAGTAGGTTCAGGCAAAAGCAAACTGCTGGATGTTCTTCCACATCAGTCACTTCTGCTGTCCTAACTTCACTCTGATATTGCTGGTGCACACTTGTTCCAATAGTAATCTATGAGATGTTGCAATGGTGTTGTGGATTTGGGAAGGGTAATGGTTTTGGGTATCCTCCCAGGCCCAGCACAAAAAAATGGAAGGAAAATCCATCTTTCCAAGTGTTTGTCTTGCTCTCCTTTTAGTGCCTTGATGCAGTAACCGAGGCCTTCTCTGCAGTGGAGGAGTTGGTGCGTTCTGGGCAGCTGGACAAGCTGGACAAAGACTTCCACTCCTGTTTGCCTCTGGGAGGACTCAAGGACAGCCTCATGCTAATCAACAACCTGGCCTCCATGTTCATGGCCATTGTCCAGTACAACGGCGAAGGTGTGGAGTGGGCCAATGTGGGCAGCATTTGCAAGACCATGACCAACCACAACACCGGATCTGCCTACCAGAGACTCGTGGAAACCAATAATGTGAGTCTGAGCTATTCTGGTCAGTGTTGGTGATTTGAAATTCCATATAGGTAATAGAGTGACTGTCACAAGGTGAAAAACTCTGCTATGGTATACTGTTGCATATGCCATAGAAAGCAAGCAGGTGGTCCAAGCAAAATCCATCCAGCCCTTGTATTGTCGAAGGCTTTCATGGCCGGAATCACTGGGTTGTTGTAGGTTTTTACGGGCTATATGGCCATGTTCTAGAGGCATTTTCTCCTGACGTTTCGCCTGCATCTATGGCAAGCATCCTCAGAGGTAGTGAGGTCTGTTGGAACTAGGAAAAAGGGTTTATATATCTGTGGAATGACCAGGGTGGGACAAAGGACTCTTGTCTGTTGGAGCTAGGTGTGAATGTTTCAACTGATCACCTCGATTGATTGATGCTAACGTCAGGAAACGTCAGGAGAAAATGCCTCTAGAACATGGCCATATAGCCCGAAAAAACCTACAACAACCCATCCAGCCCTTCTTTGCCATACTATATTATATGTAAGATTACTAATAATATTACAGTATAGTGGTATAGTACAATATAGTAATATATAATACTAATATTTTGCTATGCTGATAATATAAGATATTGTATGTACATACGAGGGTTGAATGAAAAGTAATGCCTCCACCTTCATAACTCCTCAACAGATGGCAGTACTGGTTTGCGGCAGGTTCTGGCTTGTTCAGTAGACTCTCCTCTACAGTTCCATTTTTTGGGGAAGCCTTAGCATTGAACGGTTGTATTGTTACCTCTAAGGAACTAGTGTCCACAAGAGATTTACGTCCAAGTTCCTAATCTGTAGTCTCTCAGATGTAGATTTCTATTTTCCTGCCTGCGGTGTATGACTCAGGAGTGCCGTAGGTAATGGATTAAGTTGCTCTAATTAGTTGGTCCAGGTAAAAAAGGTGGAACCTAAAAATGTATAGTTTGTGACACTTGCAGAAAGGCTTCAACTTATGGTGGCCCCATGGATGTGAAGCCTCCAAGATATCAACAAAGGCAGGACTCTTTAGTTGGCAAGTTGCAATAAATACCTGTGCATAGATGTGGTCCCCCAAGTAATGTATGAGAGCTGAATGAAAAGTAATGCCTCCACCTATGTAACTTCTCCACGGATCGCAGTACTGGTGTGCAGCAGGTACTGGCTTGTTCAGTAGACTCTCCTCTACAGTTCCATTTTGGGGAGAAGCCTTAGCATTGAACAGTTGTCTTGTTAAAGTGCAAAGTATGGAACCCTGCGCAGACAGTCGATCAATGCAACTTAAGCAACGTGCAGTCATTGAATTCTTAACAGCAGAAGGTGTCACCCCAAAGGAGATTAATCAGAAAACGCAAGCTGTTTATGGTGATTGCGTTAATTTGAGTACTGTGCATCGTTGGGAGAGTAAGTTTAAGGATGATGAGAAGGGAATACTTGACTTGCGTGACAAAGAAAGAGTTGGACGCCCTGTGACAGCAACCACTCAGTTTCACAAGCAAAAGGTTGACAGATTGATTCAGGATGATCGTCATATCACTCAAAGAGAAATTTCAAGCAAGTTAAAGAGCACATTGTAAGGGTTATTTCTGTGTTTGATTTATTAAAATATTCCCATCCAAACCCAAGTAACAAAGGTGGAGGCATTACTTTTCATTCAACCCTAGTATAACTTGTAAGCCGCTTTGAGTCCCCTTCAGGGTGAGAAGGGTGGGATATAAGTGCCATTAAATAAATAAATAAATTGCCTTCACCAAAATGAGACAGGGTATGGAAATGCTAAATCTCACAAAGTCTCTGCAAGAAGCCACATGCACTAATCATACGGCAGCAAAGGTGAGTTGATTTTTGCTTCTTTTTGCATCCTACAGATGGTTGTGAGCGGCATTAAAATTGCATGCTTGGACAACTCATATGCAGCATTCATAGAGGAAATGAGCAACCCCAAGTTCTTTTCGATGGACATGATGGAGCGGCAGTGGATCTACCAGACATGCACAGAGTTTGGATATTGTGAGCGAGAACAGAATTCAGCCTTATCTTCCTCCCCCCCCCCCCCATGGCATTCATGCACATTAATATTACGTGTTTTTATATTGGGAAAATGTAGTTTCTAATAGTGGTTCTCTAAGAGTTGGTTTACTTCTCAGGGGTCTTGTTAAATGTAGACTTGATAGAATGGAACAATTAGCGATTGCAAGTCCTAAAAGTCAGACTTTGATGATGATGATGATGATGATGATGATGATGATGATGATGATGATATTGATGATATTCCAAACTAGATCCTTTTAAACCAAGATAGAATCATAGAGTTGGAAGAAACCTCATGGGCCATCCAGTCCAACTCCCTGCCAGGAAGCAGGAAAATTGCATTCAAAGCATCCTGACAGATGGCCATCCAGCTTCTGTTTAAAAGCTTCCAAAGAAGGACCCTCCACCACACTCTCACAGTCAAGAAGTTCTTCCTAATGTTCAGATGGAATCTCCTTTCTTGTAGTTTGAAGCCATTGTTCCACGTCCTAGTCTCCAGGGCAACAGAAAACAAGTTTACTTCAAACTACAAGAAAGGGGATTCCACCTGAACATGAGGAAAAACTTATTGACTGTGAGAGCCATTCAGCAGTGGAACTCTCTGCCCTGGAGTGTGGTGGAAGCTCCTTCTTTGGAAGCTTGTTCTCTGCTTCCCTGGAGACTAAGACACCGAACAATGGCTTCAAACGACAAGAAAGGAGATTCCATCAGACCATGAGGAAGAACTTCCTGACTGTGAGAGCCATTCAGCAGTGGAACTCTCTGCCCCGGAGTGTGGTGGACGCTCCTCCTTTGGAAGCTTTTAAACAGAGGCTGGATGGCCATCCGTCAGGGGTGCTTTGAATGCAATATTCCTGCTTCTTGGCAGGGGGTTGGACTGGATGGCCCATGAGGTCTCTTCCAATTCTATGATTCTAAGTGGCCAACCTGATGTCCTTAGGGAGGGAGTTCCACAGATGGGGGACCCCCGCCGAGAAGGCCCTATCTCTCTTCCCCACCAACCGCATTTGCGAGAGTGGTGGGATTGAGAGCAGGGCCCCCTCTGACGATCTTAAGCTTCGTGATGGTTCGTAACAGGAGATATGTTCAGACACTTAATCTGGGCCAGAATGACTTGTTTAGGATCCTAAATTATTCCAATCCCATTCTTCTCGTCATTCCAGTCCAGACCTGTGAGGACCCTGCCTGCCCCTTTTCCCGCCTGGTGAACTTGAGGTTTCAGATGGACGTCTGCAAGCAGGTCTTCAACATCTCCGACCGCAATGCCCAGGAAGCTGTGTCTTTCACCAACGAATACTATGGGGCTGACCATCCCAAAGCCAGCCATGTCCTTTTTGTGAATGGTATGGCCAATTGTGAAGTTGGGGTGAATTTGGGATTCAGAGCGAAAGACAATGGTGTTTTGTGTGTATGTGTCAAGAGCAACTTGAGAAACTGCAAGTTGTTTCTGGTGTGAGAGAATTGGCCATCTGCAAGGTCGTGGCCCAGGGGACACCCGGATGTTTGATGTTTTACCATCCTTGTGGGAGGCTTCTCCCATGTCCCCGTATGTGGAGCTGGAGCTGACAGAGGGAGCTCATCCATGTTCTCCCTGGATTTGGACCTACTACCTGTCAGTCTTCAGTTCTGCCAGCACAATAGTTTAACCCATTGAGCCACTGGGGTCTCCAAAGACAATGATGACACTAGGACACA
Organism: Anolis sagrei; assembly: GCF_037176765.1. NCBI lineage: Eukaryota > Metazoa > Chordata > Lepidosauria > Squamata > Anolidae > Anolis > Anolis sagrei. The sequence goes on along the minus strand of NC_090035.1, from coordinate 73,190,105 downwards.
GCCAGATTAATAACTGGGGCGACTTACAGGAAGCGGTCAACCCCACTGTTAAAGGAGCTTCATTGGCTGCCGTTCATCTTCTGGTTCCAATTCAAGGTACAGGTTCTTACTTATAAAGCCCTAAACGGTTTGGGACCTGCCTACCTTCATGATCTTATCTCTCTCCATGAACCAGCCTGATTTCTTCGTTACTATAGAAACTATCCCAGCTAGCAATTGCCAGTACTTGGAATACTTGTATTCCAAAAAGGCAATCTTCTTCACCTGTGGGAGAGCTTTATGTTACACTTCCCTGCAATAGATCTTCAGGGACTGACCTTTTCTGTTGGATCAGGCTTGTTGATTGTTTGACCTTTTCTCTGTTTAAGACTTTTTCTGACCTCATTTCTTAGGTGACGTCGATCCTTGGCATGTGTTGAGTGTCCTCAAGGACCAGTCCCTCTCCGAGTTGGCCATTGTCATCAATGGCACTGCCCACTGTGCCAATATGGATTCACCTTTGCCCACAGACCCATTGCCTCTGGTTGAAGCCAGAAAGGTAATAAGGAGCCAATGATTATATTTTCTATATATAGCATGGTATTATTAATATATTACGGTAATAAAAACAGTTGTTGGAAGACATGACGAGAAATTCCTCAGGAATCCTACTCTCTCTAGCCCTAAATTGGCAACGGACAGGTTCTCAGAGGTCCAGGTTTTCTGCTCCAAAAGTGCATTTCTGTTATACGTTCTGTCATGCTAGGTTACAATTATAAATGTTTTGTTCTTTGTATACCGATCTCTTAGCAACTATCAGAGCTGTCTCCTCGTGTTGTGTTTGGTCAGTTGTCCCTATAGCAAATCTTTCTTCTCTGATTTGATTTCCTTTCTGTTGACCCATTCATATGACAGAATTACAGCCTGCCTCCACATTTTCATGCTTAATTTTTACCAACTTGATTTGTTTGTAGGTTTGATTCATATGTTCTCTAGGAATCTCTAAGTTCTATAGGCAATTTCTGTTGGAGGTTGACTACAGAGTCATGCTAGAGGATTTACAGATTCCTAAAATGGGTTTTCTTTCTTTCATGCAGTCATGCTGGCCACATGACCTTAGAGGTGTTTACGGACAATGCCGGCTCTTTGGCTTAGAAATGGAGAGGAGTACCCCCCCCCCCAAGAATCCGACACAACTCAACTAAATGACAAAGAAGTCTTTACCTTTACCTTTTATACATTACTAGCTGTACTCGTCACGCATTGCTGTGGCCAACCTTCCCTCTTTCCTTCTTTCCCTCCTACCTTCACTCCCTCTTTTTCTCCTTCTTTCCCTCCTTCCTTCACTCCCTCTTTCACTCCCTCTTTCCTCCCTTCCTTCCCATCTTTCCTTCTCTTTCTCTTTCCTTCCTTCCTCCTTTTTCTTTCTCTTCTGCTGTCTCCCTTTTCTTCCTTCTCTTTCCTTCCTTTCTCTACATCTTCCCCCCTTCCTTCGCTCCCTCTTTCCTTCCTTCTTTCCCTTTTTTCTTTCCTTCTCTCCTTCCTTCTCTAACTTTCCTTCCTTCCCTTTTTCTTCCCCCCTTTCTCTCCTTTCTTCCTTCTCTGCCTCTATCCTTCCTTCTCCCTTTTCTTCTTTCTTTCCCTCCCTCTTTCTTTTCTTTCTTTCTTTTTCTTTTTTCTCTCCCCTTCCCTCCCTCTTTCTTTCTTTTTCTGTATTGTCATTTAGCTTTTCGTCATTTAGCTTTTGGGGGCTTTTTAGTCCCTTCTGCTGTGTTTTTCAGTGTTTTTATGAGTGAAGGACATACATTGGGTTGTTAGGTGACTTGTGTCCAAATTTGGTGTCAATCCCCCAGTGGTTTTTGAGTTCTGTTAATCCCACAAACGAACATTACATTTTTATTTACATAGACTAGCTGTACCTGCCACGCATTGCTGAGGCTAACCTTCCCTCCCTCTTTTTTATTTATGTAGATAATAGGGCTGGGCAATTCGTTTCGTTAATTCGTAATTCGTTAAAAAATTCGTTAATTTTTGAATTACAAAACGATAACGAATCAGTCTGGAGCAATTTTTTTTAAAAAAACGAATTTTTAAAGCTATTTTGTAATTGTTTTGTAATTGTTTCGTTATTATTTCAGCTCCTGGCTGCAAAGGGGCCCGAGCAGGGGCAAGGAGAAGGGAAGGCAGGCGAGAGACTGAGCGAGCAAGCTCCCTTCCCGGCCTGGCTTCCTCCCCTCGCTCCCCTGGCTCCCCCCGCCCCCTTCTTCCCCCTTTTCCCGGCTCACCTGGGCATGCGCACACCCCACACATGCCCGGCCCGGCGCAGGGGTGGTCTGGCGTGCCCGCTCGGCGGGGCCCTGGCATCCGCCGCCCTGGGAAAGAGAAAGACCCCCGCCCAGCAGCAGCGGCAAGGCCGCTGACTCCCCCGATCCTCTCCCCCGCCGGGAAAAGGAAACGCAGGAGGAGGCGCAGCAACAGCAGCGGAGCAACCACCCGATTCTTCTCTCTCCCTCTCTCTAAGTGTGTATGTGTGCCGCCTCTATCTCTGGCTGTGCGCGCGCTGCGTGCGCGAGACGGAGGCGACCGCGCGGGTGGGAGGGAGGGAGAGGGAGGGAGGGCTAGAGAGGGAGGGCTAGAGAGGGGGCAGACTAAAACTATTATTAAACACTATTATTATTAAAACTATTATTTAAAACTAATATTTTCATGTTGCACAACCGCGTCCGCCATTTTAACAAATTGATTCGTTAATAATAACGAAATTTCGTAAATACCGAACTTTTAAAAAGGAAAATTTTGTAATTATTTTAAATATCGAAACGCAAAAAACCCCAAAAAACGAATCGATTTTAGAAACAAATTTTTGCGTTGTTACCCAGGCCTAGTAGATAACTCTATCCTCAATTCATTCCTGATACAATAAATAAATACATAAAAACACGGGGAAAGATTATTAAAGGACAAAAACTTTGTTTTTGTGGGACATCCTGCAGCACATTTTGCTACAGTATTTCAATGAATATTCCATTGAGTCTCAAGCAATTCAACATAGCTTGTGACAGTCACAAAAACAAAGTTTCTGGAATAGAACAACTACTTTCAAAGTAAGTAAGTACCACATAATTAAACAGGAATTAGGCTGAGTTTAGTACAGCAGGTTAAACCGCTGTGCTCCAGAAAGTCACGCCAATTGGAAAGTCAGCAATTTGAGCCCAGACGAACTGAGCACCTGCCATTAGCCCCAGCTCACTTGTCCAACTAGCAGGTTGAAAGCAGAAATGTGAGTAGATATAACAGGCATTGCTGTTTAACGAGGAGGTAATAAAATCACCTTTAAAAGGACATCAACCAGAGGAAAGCTCATTGGCATGGAAGTTGGCGTGACATCACCCCACCGTGGCCTGAGTTGAGCACAGTCTCCAAGATGTCAGAAATAATATGGGAAAAATTGCCTATATCTCTGTTTGTGTTTGTCTGTCCTTGTTAATTGCATAATCGGCATTGAATGTTTGCCGTATGTGTGTTCTGTAAGCCACTCTGAGTCCCCTTCGGGGTGAGAAGGGCGAGGTATAAAGACTGTAAATAATAACACTTTCAAACCAGGAACAGAAAATGTTTCAAATATTGTTACATAGTATTATTAGAATTTAACTGCAAAACAATGCATTTCACATATGTATTCCTTTTTTTAACTAACGAAAAATGCACTTTTGGGGGAGCGGGTATTGTGCCGTAATGTAAAATCAAGCGTCGTTCATGTATGATCAGTCCATACACTGTCTTCCCAGAGAAAGAAAATATGCCACACAGATTATCAGTAAAGAACAAGTAGTTTACTCTTCATCATGTAGAACAACATATGTGCAATCATGTCAACAGTTATTGCCCCAACTTTATTCTCCATCTTCATCGCTATGATACTTCACCTTGTTGACGGGAAGCTTCCCACTGGAGTGGAAATCATCTATTGGACAGATGGCAAGCTGTTTACCCCCAGCAGACTGAAAGCCAAAACCAAGGTTACAACAACATCTGTTATAGAACTCCAGTATGCTGATGACAATGTCGTTTGTGCACATTCAGAAGAAGATCTACAAGCCACACTAAACACCTTCGCAGAAGCATACGAGAAGCTCGGCCTGTCATTAAACATTGAGAAAAACAAAGTGCTGTTCCAGCAGTCACCAGCCATCCCCTCTCCAATGCCAGAGATACAGCTTAATGGTTTAACATTAGAAAACGTTGATCATTTCCACTACCTTGGCAGCCACCTCTACCTATACAAAAGTGCTTGTTTATAAAGCTATTGTCCTCCCAACCCTGCTATATGCCTGCAAAACGTGGACCTATCTACAGATGTCACATGCAACTCCTGGAACGATTCCATCAGCGCTGCCTCTGGAAAATCCTGCAAATCTCTTGGGAAGACAAGCGGACAAACATCAGCATGCTGGAAGAAGCAAAGACCACCAGCATTAAAGCGATGGTCCTCCGCCATCAACTTCACTGGACCGGCCACGTTGTCTGGATGCCTGACCACCGTCTCCCAAAGCAGTTGCTCTATTCCAAACTCAAGAATGGAAAACGGAATGTTGGTGGACAGAAAAAAAGATTTAAAGATAAGTTTAAAGTCAACCTTAAAAACTCTGGCATAGACACTGAGAACTGGGAAGCCCTGGCCCTTGAGCGCTCCAGCTGGAGGTCAGCTGTGACCAGCAGTGCTGCAGAATTTGAAGAGGCACGAATGGAGGGTGAAAGAGAGAAAGGTACCAAGAGGAAAGCGCATCAAGCCAACCCCGACCGAGACCACCTTCCACCTGGAAACCAATGTCCTCACTGCAGAAGAAGATGCAGATAAAGAATAGGGCTCCACAGCCACCTACAGACTCACAAGAATTCTGATCCTGGAAGACTATCCTACTCAGCCAACGAGGGATCACCTAAGTAATTGTGGCATAATGTAAAATCACGGCATGGAAAATGGCGTGACATCACCCCACCGTAGTTCATGTATGATCAATCCATACACTGTCTTGCCTGAGAAAGAAAATATGCCACACAGATTATCAGTAAATAACAAGTAGTTTATTCTTCATAATGTAGAACAACATATGTACAATCATGTCAACAGTTGCATTAACTCACATAATGTCCTTTTAGGGAAATTTAAAATGGTGTTTCCGTGTCCATGTGGAGAAACTCCTTCCAGCAGCTCATGAAGCAAGAGTACACTACAAACTACACAGTTCAAGGCTGAATATATAACAGTAACCAAAACTCCCAGGCTCAGCTAGCTCCCAGGGCGTCTCCCAACCAATTAGCTTCGTGTTTATTTATTTTATTTATTTATTTATTTGATACACTTGTATACCGCTAATATCTCAGCCTGTGCGGCGACTCATTGCGGTTTACAACTTGTTAAAATACAATAGTCACTTAAAAATATAAAATAAGATATCAAAATACAAGACATAAAACATACATAGTATGAACATACTTAGTATCGGGCCACCAATACAAGTCGAAAACATCTCATAGTTAAAATCGTAATTCAGTTCGTTATCCTTGGTTGCAAGTCCATGGTCAAAATAACCTTACATCAGAAATTAGTTAAAAACTTGCTCGAACATCCAAGTTTTTAGATTTTTCCGAAATGCCATTAGCGAGGTGGCTGATCTTAGTTCAATAGGGAGGGCATTCCAAAGCCGGGGGGCCACCACAGAAAAGGCCCTATCTCTCGTTCCCGCGAGCCGCACCTGTGAAGCAGGCGGGATGGAGAGAAGGGCTCCTCCTGAAGATCTTAGGGTCCTGGTGTTTCTTATTTTACATTGGACACAGACACACTAACTGATTTCCTGCTTGCTCCAAAAGGTATAACCACATCATAAAATGTGTGACCAACCCTCTCTTCTTTCCCTTTGCAGAAAATCACCTCTCAGGTCGGTGAATGGCTGGAATTGGCAAGAAAGACACAACAAAACAGCTAAGCAACCAAATGGAGGGACAAAAGCTATTTGCAGGAACTGATCATTGGAGAAAACCTGCCCAGACTCAACCTCAATTAGAGGCTTGTCAGGAAAACCTCTTTGATGACAGCAATTCTACTTTTTTTACACTTCAGAACTCATTTGCATCATATTGGAACTGACTCTTTTATTACTGTGAAACGTACTTTTACTTTTCTTTACACTTGGAAATGCATTCGTGTGACCTTGAAACTGACTTTTTTTACTCTTGCTGACTGTGTTTTTGTTTTAAAAACTTTTTAAAAAAAAACATTTGCAAATAAAATGATTTTTATATAATGGATTCAGCAGGATGAGCTCCCATCTGTTAGCTCCAGCTTCTCATGCAGGGACATGAGAGAAATCTCCCACAGGACGGTAAAACATCTGGGCGTCCCCTGGGCAATGTCTTTGCAGACTGCTGACAGAAAGGTCAGTGGTTTGAATCCAAGGAGCAGGGTGAGCTCCCATCTGTCAGCTCCACCTGCTCATGCAGGGACACCAGAGAAGTCTCCCACAGGATGGTAAAACATCCGGGTGTCTCCTGGGCAATGTCTTTGCAGACTGCTGACAGAAAGGTTAGCGGTTTGAATCCAAGGAGCGGGGCGAGCTCCCATCTGTCAGCTCCAGCTTCTCATGCGGGGACATGAGAGAAGCCTTCCACAGGATGGTAAAACATCCAGGCATCCCCTGGGCAACATTCTTGCAGACAGCCAGAAGCGACTTGTAGTTTCTCAAGTCGCATCTGAAATTGAAAAAGAGAATGAGAGAGGATGATGCCATTTTCTTCTTCTTCATCATCTCGTTTAAAGTGCACTGCTCTTCTGTTCTGTTCCCATCAAACCACATGGTTGTAGTACAGGCATGGACAATCTTTGGCTCAATTGCAGTAAAAACCATATTCAATAAGCTTCAGCACTATAAGAGGGTTCACTAGACCAGTCACTCTCATTGCAAAGGTGTAGTAACTGTGAGGCCGTGGACCATAAGTGGTCCATGGACCACAGGTTGGGAACCATTGGTTTATATATGTGGAGAAGTTGGACTAGACCTCCTATTACAAAAATAAAGAAAAATGTGTTTTATATAGCAGAGAGCCAGCACTATGCATTAGTTTCAGCATTGGACTATTATTCTGGAGACCAGGTTTCGAATCCATGTTAAGCTATCAGAACCCACTTGGGCGAGTCACACTTTCTCAGCCTCAGAGAGAGCCAGAGGCAAACCCACTATGAACCAATCTTGCCAAGAAAACCCCATGATAGACTCACTTTAGGAGTGCCAGCAATGGGAAAGAAGCATGCGACAACAACAACTTAAATAACAATTTATATTAAATGTAGATGTCAATTCCATACAAACATAGTGTGCTGTCACATGCTGGTCCTACAGCAATTGGCTTTTGAACAGGACATGCTCTTTGTGCCCAGCGGGAAGCCGGGTGCCTCAGCGGAGAGGCTGTAAGGATTTTCCTATACAAAAGTCTTTAGAAGCTTGAAAAGTTTAACAAGGTCCTTTATTATTGCTTAGGTCTTCAACAACACAATCAAATAATTCTCAGATCTTCAACAGGTCAAACAAATACTTAAAGGCTTTGAGTCAACTGTTGGCTTTCTTAATCTTGTCCACAAGGGACAGGCAACTGGCTTTGTGAACTGTTTCTTTAACTGTTTCTTTTCTTTAAGAGGAAAACCCTTTTTAACCCCTCCTTGGGCGATCTACTTTCTAAACTTTGCTGGTGTGGGCTCAACTCCGGGTTCCAAACTGCTTCTTGGGTCCTGAGTAGACCTACCAGTCAAGGCTTTGTAGATTCTCCAGCTGGAGTCCTTTTGAACTGTTTCCCCCCGGACTTTCTGGTGAAACGAAGCTTCTCTACAGGTGGAGCTGATTCACGTCCTGTAGCTAAGCTTTCAACTGTAAGACTGAGCTAAAATGGCTCCCTTTCCTTCCTGAACTCTGGGGAAAAGCGCGGAACTAAAAAACCCAATGATGATAGGCAGGTAGCTGCAAACCAAGGGAAGCCACCTTATTGCAAAGTACATGGAACGTTGGAATACATGCAAACACTCAAAGAAAAAAAGGAAGTTGGAGCTCCTGGTACAGCCGTACCAGAACACATAGTGTTGGAAGAGACCCTAAGGGCCATCCAGTCCAGTATTGTGCAGGAAAAGCACAATCAAAGAACTCCCGACAGATGGCCCACAACCTCTGCTTAATAATAATAATTCTTATAGAATTCTAGAGTTGAAAGAGACCCCAAGGGCCATCCAGTTCAATCCCATTCTGCCATGCAGGAAAAGCTCATTCAAAACACTCCCAACAGATGGACATCTAGGCTCTGTTTAAAAGCCTCCAAAGAAGGAGCTTCCAGTAGATTCCAAGGTAGTGTTGATACTTAACAACAATACTTAAGAGTGTCCATTGCTTTATAAAAGTTCTTAACTTTTCTGGATATTTATTGATAGTAAGTGCTATGGATGTGAGAAGAAGCTGAAGGAGCAAAGTTTACCTGGAACTTCGGCTGAAAAGTTGAGTTGCATGCCTAAATTATAAATGCTTGAAAATGAGGTGTCGCTTTTTAAACTTCAGATCGTCAGCTCAAAAGAGGCAGCGGATTGGAAGCGCATGGCTGGGTCCGCTTCTCCAACTTGGCCTTGGCTATCAGTGAATGGATCTTCCTTTGAGAAGGCTTCCATCTCCTGCTGCAGCTCTTTCAGGTCTTGGATCTCCAGGGCAAGAGTGTAGAGCCGGTTGAAAAGCGCCAGGTCAGCCAAGCGCAAGCTGAGCTACAGGGTTGAAAAATAGCAAGATGTGGCTTTCGTCATTGGTCAGTATTTGTTATTTTGTGCTGACTTAGTTGACCACCTAGCACAAGCATGGGCAAACTTTGGCCCTCCAGGTGTTTTGGACTTCAACTTCCACAATTCCTGACACCTACAAGGGATACTCAGAGGTGGTTGTGCCTGGTTGTGCCAGTCCCTTACTTTGAAATATATCTTACATCTAGTATTCATTAGCAGTCATAGTAGGCCAGGGGATTCTGGAAGTGACAGTCCAAAAAGGCACCTTTTCTCATGCTCTGGAAGTTTAATCTTGCAGCATTTGGGCACCTTCAAGGGTACATCGACGCTGTAGACTTAATGTATGTTGATGCCACTTTAACTGCCGTGGCTCAAAGCCATGGTATCCTAGGATTTGTAGTTTGGTGAGGTGTCAATACTAATAGGCAGAAAAGGCTAAAGAGCTTGTAAAACTAATAATAATAATAATAATAATAATAATATTTATTAGCCCTTAGGCCATATTACAATACCAAACCAAACAATGACAAGGCTTGATAAGACTTGATTACACTCTATGTATTAAGTTAAAATAAGACACTTATGACAATACAGTAAATAAATATGATAAAACTGAATATATATATATATATATATATATATATATATATATTCCCTTATCGGTGCTCCTGGTGGCACAGTGGGTTAAACTGCTGAGCTGCTGAACTTGCTAACCAAAAAGTCGCAGGTTCAAATCCGGGGAGCGGGGTGATTTCTGGCTGTTAGCCCCAGCTTCTGCCAACCTAGCAGTTTGAAAACATACAAATGTGAATAGATCAATAGGTAGCGCTCCGGTGGGAAGGTAATGGCATTCAATGCAGTCATACCGGCCACGTGACGTCGGAGGTGTCTATTGACAACACCGGCTCTTTGGCTAAGAAATGGAGATGAGTACCAACCCCCAGAGTCGGACACAACTGGAGTCAATGTCAGGGGGAAAACCTTTACCTTTACTATTCCCTTATCATCACTACAATTTACCCCAATCAGCCCCACATATGTGGTTCTCAAATATATTGTTTTGCTTAAATACAGAGCTGTTTTATGTTATTTTTAGGTCTTGGCCACACATAAAATATGTTGTTCTGATGTGAGATTCCCAATACATTCTCCATTTGACATATGAACCAAGGTAGAAGTCTCTCACCTTCTGACACACTTTTCAATCAAATAATATGTGTGCTATATCCTCAATTTCAGGTGCTCCATAGAGGCACATTCATTCATTATAAGGGATGTTGTTAAATATCCCATAACTGACCATTGTATCAAGCTGATCAAATCTAGCTCAAGTGAATACATAATTATTATTAATAATATTATTATTTATAGCCCACTTTATCTCACCCAAAGGAGACTCAAAGCAGCTTGACATAAAAGTATTAGCATATAATTTTAAACATACAAATATGCAAACATTAGAACATAATTAAATATAAAAAGTATTGAAGAAATCACAGCTAAAATCCATTGAAGCACATTCAAAATTAAAAGCCACAGCAACTCCCAGCATTGAGCCATGGCAGTTCAGGTAGTATTGTTGAAGGCTTTCATGGCCGGAATCACTGGGTTGTTGTAGGTTTTTTCGGGCTATATGGCCATGTTCTAGAGGCATTCTCTCCTGACGTTTCTCCTGCATCTATGGCAAGCATCCTCAGAGGAAGTGATCTCACTACCTCTGAGGATGCTTGCCATAGATGCAGGTGAAACGTCAGGAGAGAATGCCTCTAGAACATGGCCATATAGTTCAAAAAAACCTACAACAACCCAGTTCAGGTAGTGTCAAACCACACTAATTCTACAGCATAGACAAACCACAAATCACCTGTCGGCTTAAGGAAACTTTATGAATTTCACATAATTCAGCAAGGAATCGTCAGACCTTTTACAAGCATGTGAAAAAGGTTGATTCAGGACTCTCTCTGCCAAACAGAGAGAGATGGAAGTTGCGATTACATTAAGCATCAGCCATCGTTGCATAAAAGATGCAACAGAAAAATGGCAAACAGAAAAAAATACATACACAAATATGTTTTTCAAGGCAGTGCTCATGCCCTGAGATTCCTCCCTTCTTTGCCCTGGGGACTAGAGACATTGTGCAAGACAATGAGATTTGGGGATCCTAAGAAAATTGTTGAAGGGCTCACCAATTCTCCATGAACCCAAGTGATCTTCTCTTGGAGGCTGGAACAGCTCCCTTCTGTGGTCTTGACCTCTTCCTTCTCACGGAGAAGCGATGGAGACAAGCTGGGCTCCCTAAAGTGTTTCGGCAAGGGGGGCAACCCTTTGAAAGGGGCCTCCTCTTCATTACTATAGGGCCAGGCGTCCAGGTTGGCATTTTCTGCTTGAAGACCCTCCCTGGAAAATCCAGAAGATTGTATGAGGGAAAACCATGGCCATCGTCTTGAGGGCACATTGTGAAATACAATACAACACTCACATCTTCTCTCTCTGCACCAGGATCTGGGAGAAGTTGGCCTTTGAGGTATTATGGGCTACTCCAAAAGTACTGTGTAATTATACAGGAAATAACGCTTTCAAACCAGGAACAGAACATTTAAAAAAATGGTTACATAGTGTAAAAAAAATAATAATAATAATAATAATAATACTATCATATTAATGTATTTGTTACCTGCCTTTCCACAATGAGGCCAAACTATATCAACACAAAATACAATCAGTAATATATACAGTATGATCCCTGTATCCATAGAGGATATATTGTGGATACGCAAAACCAAACCCTGCTGAATGAAAGTACTTCCAGCCCAAGAATACCATAGAGTAATAAAGAAAAATAAATAACTTCTCATCCAAGAATACCATTTATGTTTCATATACACCATAAACACTTACCCTCTGGCTATGTGTATAAGATGTATATGAAACATAAATGAATTTCATGTTTTCACATAGATCCTCTAGAATCATACAATCAAAGAGTTGGAAGAGACCTCATGGGCCATCCAGTCCAACCCCCTGCCAAGAAGCAGGAATATTGCATTCAAAGCACCCCCGACAGATGGCCATCCAGCCTCTGTTTAAAAGCTTCCAAAGAAGGAGCCTCCACCACACTCCGGGGCAGAGAGTTTCACTGCTGAACAGCTCTCAGAGTCAGGAAGTTCTTCCTCATGTTCAGATGGAATCTCCTCTCTTGTAGTTTGAAGCCATTGTTCTGCATCCTAGTCTCCAAGGAAGCAGAAAACAAGCTTGCTCCCTCCTCCCTGTGGCTTCCTCTCACATATTTATACGTGGCTATCATATCTCCTCTCAGCCTTCTCTTCTTCAGGCTAAACATGCCCAGCTCCTTAAGCCGCTCCTCATAGGGCTTGTTCTCCAGACCCTTGATCATTTGAGTCTCCCTCCTCTGGACACATTCCAGCTTGTCAATATCTCTCTTCAGTTGTGGTGCCCAGAATTGGACACAATAGTCCAGGTGTGGTCTAACCAAAGCGGAATAGAGGGGTAGCATGACTTCCCTAGATCTAGACACTATGCTCCTCTTGATGCAGGCCAAAATCCCATTGGCTTTTTTTGCCGCCACATCACATTGTTGGCTCATGTTTAACTTGCTGTCCACGAGGACTCCAAGATCTTTTTCACACATACTGCTCTCGAGCCAGGCATTGTCCCCCATTCTGTATCTTTGCATTTCGTTTTTTCTGCCTAAGGATACATTATTATATACTTAGGCGATTCCTCGTAGTCCAAGTAGGATTGTCATCCAAGATCGGTGTACTGGCGGTGGGTCTGTAGGTGACTATGGAGCCCTATTCTTGATCTGCATCTTCTCCTGCAGTGAGGGCATTGGTTTCCAGGTGGAAGGCAGTCTCGGTCGGGGTCAGCTTGATGCACCTTCCTCTTGGCATGTTTCTCTCTTTTGCCCTCCATTTGTGTCTCTTCAAATTCTACAGCACTGCTGGTCACAGCTGACCTCCAGCTGAAGTGCTCAAGGGCCAGGGCTTCCCAGTTCTCAGTGTCTATGGCAGAGTTTTTAAAAAATAATCTTTATGGAATATTTGGTTTATAATTAAAATAAGAGAAGAAAAGGGAGAGAAGGGGAAGAAGAAAGGCTGGAGCGCTCAAGAGCCAGGGCTTCCCAGTTCTGTGTCTATGGCAGAGTTTTTAAGGTTCGCTTTGAGCCCATCTTTAAATCTCTTTTCCTGCCCACCAACATCCATTTTCCCTTCTTGAGTTCAGTGTAGAGCAACCGCTTTGGGAGACAGTGGTTGGGCATCCAGACAACGTGGCCGGTCCAGCAGAGTTGATGGCAGAGGACTATCACTTCAATGCTGGCACTCTTTGCTTGTTCCAGCATGCTGACATTTGTCCACTTGTCTTACATTATTATATATTTATATCAAAATGCAGGTATTCCCCCACCCCAAAAATTCAAAATTTAAAATCCCAAATCTTTTTGGTGACCGGCATTTTGGATGGGAGTTGTAGTCCAAAATATCTGGACAAACTTTCCTTACTTCTGTTGCAAAGCAGTTGTTGCTACATTGGGTTTGATTATGTCAAAAGTTACCTAGATTTCCGAACCACAAATACAAACAAAGCAAGTACATACTACACAAACGTAGTTAAGGAACAGTTGCTATGGGATTTCATATGCCCAGCATATTCTGCTTATCAACACCCTGATTTCTTTTCCCTTAGTTGTTACACAGATAACTCAATTAATTGCTTAGTGCCATACTTCAGTCTCTAAAGCACTGGAATAAGAGGAAAGAGATTAGAGATGTCACAGCTGATTTTTCAGAAATACTGTAGTGAGACCTTTCTCAGTGCAAGAAGGTAGAACGAATGGGAAGGACAATCTAACCTCTAAGATCCATTGTTCCAAGTAATACTCTGCGCATAGATAGCAAAAAGGAAGAACTGGTTAATCAGGTCCTCATATCAAAACAGAGGGCCTGCTATCTCCTGCTAAGACAACCGTGAAGTAAGGCAAACAGCTGAAACCAAAATGAACATTCTTTTTTGTATTGTCGAAGGCTTTCATGGCCGGAATCACTGGGTTGTTGTACATTTTTCAGGCTGTATGGCCAAGTTCAGAAGCATTCTCTCCTGACATTTCACCTGCATCTATGGCAGGTATCCCCAGAGGTTGTGAGGTCTGTTGGAAACTAGTGAAGTGAGGTTTATATATCTATGGAATGTCCAGGATGGGAGGCAGGGAGCAGCCAGGCTTTGAACCTGCAAGGCCATTCAACGCGGATCAAGGTGGCCAGTTGAAACATTCACACCTACCTCCAACAGACAACATTTCTTTCTCCCACCCTGGTACATAAAATACATACAGATACATAAACCCCAGGCATCCTCAGGGGTTGTGAGGTCTGTTGGAAACTAGGAAAATGGGGTTTATATATCTGTGGAATAATGTCCAGGGTGGGAGAAAGAACTCTTGCCTGTTTGAGGTAGGTGTGAATGTTTCTATTGGCCACATTGATTAGCATTTAATGGACTAGCAGTTTCAGGGTATCACTTCTTACTTCCTGAGGAATCTTTTGTTAGGAGGTGATTAGCTGGTCCTGATTGTTTCTTGTCTGGAATACCCCTATTTTTGAGTGTTTTCTTCCTTTCTGTTGAAATTGTCCACATGCTTGTGAATTTCAATGGCCGTGAAAACCATGGAAACACTCAAAAACATGGGAATTCCAGACAAGATACGGATACATTAAACTCATTTTTTTCTAGGTTCCAACAGACCTCCCAACCTCTTATGATGCCTACCATAGATGGAGGTGAAACGTCAGGAGAGAATGCTTCTGGAACATGGCCATACAGCCCAAAAATCTCACAACAACCCATTCATTTTTTGGTTATTTTTGTTTGGGCATCACTTACAATCCAGAAATGTAAAATACACCAAAATCTGAAATCATCCAAATCACGCCTGTTCTACACTGTCATATAGTCCAGATTACCATAGCAAATAATCTACATTATCTGCCTTGAACTGGATTATATGAGTCTACACTGCCACACAATCCAATTTGAAGCAGATAATCTGGATTTTATATGGCAATGTAGAAGGGGCCAGAGTTGATGGGAAAGGGACACAATTCCTTTTTGATGGTTTAAAGTAGATAAAGTGTTTTGATCCTTCTATAAAATTACCTTCAGTGTATGTATACAAAGTGTCAATAAAACAAATGAATGGGTTCGATACTCAGGATATACAGGTATCCCCAAATACGAAAAAAGTCCGAAATCCAAAATACGTCCGTTCCCAAGCATGTTGGATAAAAGATACTCATCAGGTATATCAGTGATTCTCAGCCTTCCTTATGCCTTGACTCCTTAATACAGTTCGTCATGTTGTGGGGACCACCAGCCATAACATTATTTTCATTGCTACTTCCTAACTGTACATTACAATTTGTAACAATAGTAAAATTCAAAATTTCCTGATATGCAGGATGTATTCTCATTCACTGGACCAAATTTGGCACAATTACCAAACAAATTTGAATACTGGTAGGGTTGGGGGGATTGATTTTGTTTTTGGGAGTTATAGTTGCTGTCGTTTACAGTTAACTTACAATCAAAGAGCATTCTGAACTCTACCAATGAAGGAATTGAACCAAACTTGGCATACAGAACTCCCATGACCAACAGAAAATACTAGAAGGGTTTGGTGGGCATTGACCTTGAGTTTTGGACTTGTAGTTCACCTACATTCAGAGAGCCCTGTGGACTCAAACAATGATGGATCTGGACCAAACTTGGCATGAATACCCAATATGCCCAAATGTGAACACTGGTGAAATTTGGGGAAAATAGACCTTGACACTTGGGAGTTGTAGCTGCTGGATTTATAGTTCACCTACAATCAAAGACTATTCTGAACCAACAGAAAAACCGTGTTTTCTGATTTTCTTTGGTGACCCCTTTGACACCCTCTTGCGATCCCTCAAGGGGTCTCAATCCCCAGGTTGAGAAATGCTGAACTACACTGTAGAATTGATGCAATTTCACAGCACTTTAACAGCCCTGGATCCATGCTATGGGACCCTGGGACTTGTAGTTTTACAAGATAAAATCCAGATTATCTGCTTTGAACTGGATTATATGAGTCTATACTGCCATATAATCAAGTTCAAAGCAAATAATCTGAATTTCAGTAGCAGTGTAGAAGGAGCCTTAGCCCTCTCTGCTAAAGAGTGCTGAAGCATCTCCACACTGTAACCCCCGGGATCCCATACTATGGAACCAGGGCTGTTAAAGTGGTGTCAAACTGCCTTAATTCTACCGTATAGATGCACTATTGATGTTTCCAGTCTGTCTTGCCACAACTCACCTTCTTGGCTCCGATTCTTCAAAACCTGATCCAGTCATGATGGCTCCGGAGAAAGAATTCTTCATCTCAAGATGTGAAAATGTCAGCAGGAGAGCAGAAGATGGCTTCGAAATGCAGAATAGCAAATAGCCAGCTACTATTTAAGTCCATACAATGGGAAAAGGTATCTAGCTAGCTTACTCCAACCGGTTAATTCTTAAGATCTGAAGGTCCTTTCCATTGCTCCAGGGCTGGAAAAAGAGACGCAGGGAAGACTAGGTGGAAATCCCATTGGAATAAGCCAAATCACCAGCAGAAGTTGGAAACCCTGACTCTTCAAAAGTCCCTTTCTTAAGGGATGCAAGGATCTTCTGAAGGAGTTTCGCTTGCCCTTTGTTCCTCAGCTGCTGCTGCTACGAGAAATGCCTTTGAAAGCCTTAGAAGAAACACACCCAGCTTTGGAACCGTTCAAAGTTCAGATGTTAACAAGTGACGGAAGCTTCACACACCCTTTGTGTTCTCTTATTTTACTCTCCCCGAAGAATGCAAAGGTCCTCTTGGGGCATGGGATGGTGAAAGGGCAGGAGTCCCCTTTGTGTAGCCATGAAATTGCCTAAGGAGGGGGAAAAGGAAGCTATTAATCACAGGAGACACATAATATCCTCAAAGCAATGCACTTGCCACCGGATGTTGCTGGTGTGTCACTGTGCCGGCAGCTTAGGGCATGCATTGTTTTGATTTTTCAAAGGATTAAGCAAATTCATAGAGGGGGTTGTATTGCAAGGCCCATATCTTGCAATATTAAAGGCTGATCTTCTGTTTTGGACTTGTTAAACACTTAATCTAACACTATGTAACATCAGGTGCTATGAGTTTTCTGGGCTGTATGGCCATATTCCAGGAGCATTCCCTCCTGATGTTTCACCCACATCTATGGCAGGCATCCTCAGAGGTTTAGAGATCTGTTTATTAGTTTATTAGTTTCTGAGCACAATTCAAAGTGCTGGCTTTATTATTTATTTATTTATTTATTTACTACGCTTGTATACCGCAGTTTCTCAGCCAAACAGGCGACTCAACGCGGTTTACAACAAGGGTAAAACATCAAACAACAATATACAATTAAAACCATTAAAAACAATTATACCAGTACTAACACAACCATAACAACACAATACATCTCATAACTAAAGTCGTGATCCAGTTCGTCGTCCATATTTCATTCCTGTAGTCATCACATTTATTGCACTATTTCTCCGAATGCCCGTTCGAACAACCACGTTTTTAATCTTCTTTGAAACACCATTAGTGAGGGCGCTGACCTAACCTCCATGGGTAGGGCGTTCCATAGCCGAGGGGCCACCACAGAAAAGGCCCTGTCTCTCGTTCCCGCCAGCCGCACCCGTGAGGCAGGCGGGATAGAGAGCAGGGCCTCCCCAGAAGATCTTAGGGTCCTGGTGGGCTGATAGGCAGAGATACGTTCGGATAGGTAGCTTGGGCCAGAACCGTTTAGGGCTTTATAGGCCAACGCCAGCACTTTGAATTGAGCCCGGTAGCAAATCGGCAGCCAGTGGAGCTGGTGCAGCAGAGGAGTTGTACGCTGGACTAGTTGAAGCTTCCGAGCTGTCTTCAAAGGCAACCCCACGTAGAGAGCCTATAAAGCCCTTAATGGTTCTGGCCCAGTTTACCTGTCCGAACGTATCTCCCTCTATAAACTACCTAGGACCTTAAGATCGTCTAGGAAAGCCCTGCTCTCAGTCCCTCCACCATCCCAGTCGCAGTTGGAAGGAATGAGAGACAGGGCCTTGCCTTCTCAGTGGTGGCCCCTTGGCTATGGAACATCCTCCCTAGGGAGATTAGATCTGCTCCCTCCCACTTAATGTTTTGGAGGCAAGTTAAAACATGGCTGTTCGAGCAAGCGTTTACAAATGCAAAGTAGCTAATATAGGAAATCGAATGATTTGACAATGGAACTGGGCAATGCTTGATAATAATGAGACGCTAATGATGTTTTTATTGCTTTTGTGGAGTTTTATATTGTTTATTTATTTATTTATTTATTTATTTATTATTTACTGCACTTGTAGACCGCCGTTCTCAGCCCTAGGGCGACTCACGGCTGTGTACAACATGTAAAAACAGGTACAATTTACGACATAAGCAATATCACAACAACATTAAACAACATCACTATCAATAATACAATTACACTAAATCATTCGCGACGTCTCATTGTTGAATCACAATCCAAATCTCGTTATCCATGTTCCGTTCCAATCGTCATTGCCAGTTATTGCAGCACTTACTCAAACGCCTTCTCAAACAACCACGTCTTTAGTCTCTTGCGGAATGACATAAGGGAGGGCGCCTCCCTGTCCACAGGGAGGGTGTTCCACAGCCGGGGGGCCACCACCAAGCAGGCCCTATCCCTCGTCCTCGCCAGGCGCGCCTGTGAGGCAGGCGGGATCGAGAGAAGGGCCTCCCCGGACGATCTCAAAGTCCTCGTGGGCTCATAGGCTGAGATGCGGTCAGACAGGTATTTTGGGCCGGAACCGTTTAGGGCTTTGTAGGCCAACACCAGCACCTTGAATTGGGCCCGGTAGCAGATCGGCAGCCAGTGGAGCTGGTACAACAAGGGCGTTGTATGCTCCCTGCGTCCCGCTCCTGTTAATAACATGGCTGCCGCGCGCTGGACTAGCTGGAGCTCCCGGGCCGTCTTCAAGGGCAGCCCCATGTAGAGAGCGTTGCAGTAGTCAAGGCGGGATGTGACCAGAGCGTGTACTACCGTGGCCAAGTCAGACTTCCCGAGGTACGGGCGCAGCTGGCGCACGAGCCTGAGCTGTGCAAATGCTCCCCTGGTCACCGCTGAGACCTGGGGATCCAGGCTCAACGATGAATCCAGGATCACACCCAAGCTGCGAACCTGCGCCTTCAAGGGGAGTGCGACCCCATCCAGCACAGGCTGTAACCCTATACCCTGTTCGGCTTTAATGTATTAATCCGTATTATGTTTTTATATGTACTGATTTGTTGGAAACCGCCTTGAGTTGCCAATTGGCTGAGAAAGGCAGTATACAAATAGAGTAAATAAATAAATAAATAAATATGTTGTAAACCAGGCAAGTGAGGTATATATGCTAGGCCAAAATGACAGTTGGGCCTAAACATTCCAAGGGGGAATAGGCAGTTAGGGAGTCAAAAGAGTTAGTTAGGAATGGCTAAATTTGCCATTCCACAAGTTCATCTTTTCATTCATGGCAAAAAAAAAAAAAAACAGTTGCCAATTCTCCAGTCCCGTTTAAAAAGGTATCCTCAACAACACTGTTGTTGAAAAGTGTTTTCTTAAGAACACTGTGGATCTGAACACAACAGAGAATATGACAGCATGCTGTAATCACTGAACTGTCATGGAATGAAAATCATGCGTAGTTCTCATCTTTACCAGTCCACACACTGTCTTTCTAGGAAAAGATATGCCATGCAGATGATCAGTAAAGAATAAGGTGTTTACTCTTTGTTTTACAGAACAACATATGATCATCAAGTTTGCAGACGACACCAAATTGGGAGGGATAGCCAATACTCCAAAGGACAGGAGCAGAATTCAAAACGATCTTAACAGATTAGAGAGATGAATGGCCAAAACTAACAAAATGATGTTCAATTGGAACAAATTCAAGATACTCCACTTAGGCAAAAAAAATAAAATAATGAAATGCCAAGATACAGAATGGGGTGTCTGGCCCCTGTGACGGTCTGGATGATGGCAAACAAATTGAAATTGAATCCAGACAAGACTGAGGTATTCCTGGTAAGTCAAAAGGCCGAAGAGGGGTATACGGTTACAGCCTGTGCTGGATGGGGTTACAGTCCCCTGAAGTCACAGGTTCGTAGCTTGGGAGTTCTCCTGGACCCATCACAGAGCCTGGAACGTCAAGTTTTGGTGGTGGCCAGGGGATCTTTTGCACAATTACAACTTGTACGCCAGCTGTGCCCGTACCTTTGGAAGTCAGACTTGGCCATGATAGTCCATGCTATTGTTACATCTTGTATAGATGACTGTAATGCGCTCTACATGGAGTTGCCTTTGGTGACTGTTATATAAATTTGTGAGGGGAAGTCATAGGGAGGAGGGAGAAAGCTTGTTTTCTGCTGCCCTAGATACTAGTATGCGGAATGAGACATAGGGCCTTCTCTGTGGTGGCCCCTTGGCTATGGAACTCTCTCCCGAATGAAATTAGATCGGCCCCCTCCCTACTGACCATTAGGAAGCTAGTAAAATCATGGGTATGGGATGAGGCATTCCCAGAATGATGGCTGAGACCGGCAATTGACCAAAGTTATGGACTACAAGATACAGACTGAAGTGGACATGATTTTATCTTGGCGAATTGGCTTATATGTATTTTACCCTATATGTATTTTAATTCACTGTTGATATTTGTTGTTAGAGTGTTTTAATATTTTAGATTGTACTGTTAGCATTGAATCCTTGCTGAGTCCCTCTACAGAGGCAAAGAAGATCAGAATATAAGAGTTTTATATAAATAAATAAACAATGGCTTCAAGCTACAGGAAAGGAGTTTCCACCTGAACATTAGGAAGAACTTCCTGACTGTGAGAGCTGTTGAGCAGTGGAACTCTCTGCCCCAGAGTGTGGTGGAGGCTCCTTCTTAGGAGGCTTTTAAGCAGAGGCTGGATGGCCATCTGTCAGGGGTGCTTTGAATGCAATATTCCTGCTTCTTGGCAAGGGGTTGGACTGGATGGCCCACCAGGTCTCTTCCAACTCTATGATTCTATGATTCTAAGAAGATGGACTCATCTGCCAGAGAGAGATGTTTCCAAGTCTCAGACTATATTTCTTTTTTTTTCTGGTCAAACCTGTCCACAGACAGATTGTGAAGTGCTTTAGCCAATCCAAGCACAAGCACTGAAAATGATATAACTCAGAGGGCTCATGTTCATTTCGAAGCAAGAAACAAGAGACTCACCCAGCCTCTCCTCTCCAGTACACTTATTTCTTCCAAACCTCGGAGACAGTGAACAAGGAGGAGGCAAGTTGCAATCAAATTCTTGACTCCAAAAAATCTTCATGAAAATGTCATCAGGATACTTGTTTGGAGTCACAGACTGGAGAAAAGACTGGAAACCTGCTATTACTCTCTTTTGAGAACCAATAGACAAAGCACCAGAGAATAGACTTGCATCTATATATCTATCATTTTTCCATTCACACATTGTCAACCATACTTTCCCTGTCAATGCAACAGAAGAATGTCCATGTGCAATGGAAAGGAATTTGCTGTCTCCATAAACAAAGACGATTTTGCTAGAAGACTTCCACAACTCTCTTTCTCTCTGCATCAGTTCAACGAAAAAAGAAAAATATACTTGGAATAAAATTACATATTCATGACAGATCCCATTCTTTTTCATTTCCTCTTCCAGATTGTAGAGAACGTTCTCCCTTCTGCCATATGCAGAAGCAATAAATCCAATCCGTCCAACCAAAGTGGAGAAGCAATTGGATGGCACCCTTAAATTGATGATATAAGGAGGGGAATTTGATTTGATCAGCTAAGACAGGGTCAGAGGATCCATAACTGATCTGTGGAAACACAAAGAGTTCTCAGATGACTTAATGACAGTTCCCTCAAAAGTGCATCAGTAATTGCTCTCCAAGAAACGTGGGTCCTAAAGGTTGTCGATATCCTAGGGTACCGGACATTCAACATCAGCCACTAAATCAAAGATCTTGGGTCATCCAAAGGGTAGCTTGGCTATAGTCGTTTCATCAAATATAGCTGCCTCCAGTTTTACTAATCTTCCACCATTGGCACAAGCAGTCCAGTTAACTTTTGCAACCAGAAAAATATTCTTTGTTAACACCCATATCCCAAGTGGCCTGGGAAATAACAGTTACCACAAGAATTCAGCAATGGAGACAGCGTGGTCTTAACTCAGGAGTTGGAATACTTAGATATTAATCCACATTGGGCCACAAAAGATCAGTCAAACACTCTCATTGGGATGTACATCACATAGTTGTGAGAATAATAGAGAAAGAAAAAGGCATATGGATGCTATGCAAACTCATCAGAAGAAAGATAGGTGTAATGAATTTGCTGATCTCTGCTAGAATTTTGCTGTATAGCTCTACGTTCCCATTTGGCAAATAGGGAAGAATAGAGAAAGAGAGGGTAGCAACAGCAGGATTCATTTGCATAGGGAAGCTGATTGATCATTTGCAGATTAGCGTAGCACCAGGATTTCAACAGGTTGCTAGGCCAAAATGACAGTTGGGCCTAAACATTCCAAAGGGGCGGAGCCAAAGTTTAAAAAAATAGGCAGTTAGGGAGTCAAAAGAGTTAGTTAGGAATGGCTAAATTTGCTAAATTTGCAATACATGGAGCGAGAGTTGCCAGATGTTCAAGCTGGGTTTAGAAAAGGCAGAGGAACGAGAGACCAGATTGCCAATATCCGCTGGATAATGGAGAAAGGCAGGGAGTTTCAGAAAAACATCTACTTCTGCTTCATTGACTATTCTAAAGCCTTTGACTGTGTGGATCATAATAAATTGTGGCAAGTTCTTGGTGGGATGGGCATCCCAAGCCACCTTGTCTCTCTCCTGAGGAATCTGTACAAGGACCAAGTAGCAACAGTCAGAACTGACCACGGAACAACAGACTGGTTCAAGACTGGGAAAGGCGTACGGCAAGGCTGCATCCTCTCACCCAACCTTTTTAACCTGTATGCAGAACACATCATGCGATGTGCAGGGCTGGATGAATGCAAAGCTGGGGTGAAAATTGCTGGAAGAAACATTAACAACCTCAGATATGCAGATGACACCACTCTGATGGCCGAAAGCGAGGAGGAGCTGAGGAGCCTTCTAATCAAGGTGAAAGAAGAAAGCGCAAAAGCCGGGTTGCAGTGCAACATCAAAACAACCAAGATTATGGCAACAAGAATGATTGACAATTGGAAAATAGAGGGAGAAACCGTGGAGGCCGTGACAGACTTTGTATTTCTAGGTGCAAAGATTACTGCAGACGCAGACTGTGGCCAGGAAATCAGAAGACGCTTCCTTCTTGGGAGGAGAGCAATGTCCAGTCTCGATAAAATAGTGAAGAGTAGAGACATCAGACTGGCAACAAAGATCTGCCTAGTCAAAGCCATGGTATTCCCTGTAGTAACCTACGGATGTGAGAGCTGGACCTTAGGGAAGGCTGAGCGAAGGAAGATCGATGCTTTTGAGCTGTGGTGTTGGAGGAAAGTGCTGAGAGTGCCTTGGACTGCGAGAAGATCCAACCAGTCCATCCTCCAGGAAATAAAGCCCGGCTGCTCATTGGAGGGAAGGATACTAGAGACAAAGTTGAAGTACTTTGGCCACATCATGAGGAGACAGCAAAGCCTAGAGAAGACAATTATGCTGGGGAAAGTGGAAGGCAAAAGGAAGAGGGGCCGACCAAGGGCAAGATGGATGGATGGCATCCTTGAAGTGACTGTACTGACCTTGAGGGAGCTGGGGGTGGTAACGGCCGACAGGGAGCTCTGGCGTGGGCTGGTCCATGAGGTCACGAAGAGTCGGAGACGACTGAACGAATGAACAACAACAACTAATTTGCCATTCTGTAGGGGCAACGAAACCGAAATATTTCCCAAAAGGCAGAAGCCCCCTTTCCAATAGGGAGGGCAAGGATGGACACCACGAAAGTTGAATCCTTTAAACTGCAAAAAACTATTTATTATTGCGTGGCCATAGCAATAACGACAAACAAGCATACAGGAACGCAATCAAAGGGTTTGTCGCAACCCCCAAGGGGGCTGCAGAGCAATTATAGTAAATGGAATATACATTTTCATTGGTTCCCAAAGACAAATCATTTCATTGGTCTAAGTTAGTTATGCAGTTGTTCATTAGTTGTTTATGATTTTGATTGACATTATAGCACACGTGGGATCCTAACAATGGCACAACTATAACATAACTATGGTCCATTGTTCTCTGACCATGACTGTATCTTATCTGTTAGTCTGTTGCAAACATGGCTTCAGAGCGACTGGGAAACTTGGGGGTTCTATCTAGCAAACAGCTAGCTGGTTTTGTCCGGATATACTGTTATCCTTGAATAGTAACGTCTTCTGTGGAGCACTGACTTCTCAAACAGTCAGCATTTTCTGTGAACATAGGCCTACTGCAGAAATAGGCCAATATGGCAGTAAATCATGACATATGGGCACTGGGGAAATATCAGAAAATTCCCTTTTTAAAACCACGTCTCCTCCAATTCCACAAGTTCATCTTTTCAATAATGGCAATACTATAGTTTTTTGTGGAATTGTGAGTCACTTCCCCAATGTGCACACTGACCAGAGAGCCATTTTTAAGTCCAATCCAATTTAAAATATCAAAAGTTGCCAATTCTCCAGTCCCGTTTAAAAAGTGTTTTCTTAAGAACACTGTAGATCTGAACACAACAGAGAATATGACAGCATGCTGTAATAACTGAACTGTGGTGGAATGAAAATCATGCGTAGTTCACGTCTTTACCAGTCCACACACTGTCTCTCTAGAGAAAAGATATGCCATGCAGATGATCAGTAAAGAATAAGGTGTTTATTTATTTATTATTTATTTATTTACTTATATACCGCTGTATCTCAAGCCCGAAGGCGAATCACGGCGGTTCACAAACAGTAAAAACAGTAGAAACAGCAGTGGTTCCATACAATATAACAATTGACTTAACACATTATCCATAAATTACCAATAAGCAATTACAATGCACAATTATTACAAAAAACAACCGTACCCAATCTTCTCATCATCCAAGCGTAGTCCAGGTTCGTCGTCCATTGTTCCATTCCTATGTTCCATTACCAGATTGCACTAAATTACTCAAACGCCTGCACAAACATCCAGGTCTTCACCTTTTTGCGGAATACCATTAGAGATGGTGCTAGTCTAATGTCCGTAGGAAGGGCGTTCCACAGCCGAGGAGCCACCACCGAGAAGGCCCTATCTCTCGTCCCCGCCAGCCGAGCTTGAGAAGCAGGCGGGATCGAGAGCAGGGTCTCCCCGGAAGATCTCAAACTCCTGGTGGGTTCATAGGCAGAGATGCGGTCAGATAGGTAGCTTGGGCCGGAACCGTTTAGGGCTTTAAAGGCCAACGCCAGCACTTTGAATTCAGCCCGGTAGCAGATCGGTAGCCAGTGGAGTTGGCGCAACAGGGGGGTTGTATGCTCCCTGCGCTCCGCTCCTGTTAAAATCATGGCTGCCGAGCATTGGACTAGTTGGAGCTTCCGAGCTGTCTTCAAAGGCAACCCCACGTAGAGAGCGTTGCAGTAGTCTAAACGGGATGTAACCAGAGCGTGGACTACCGTGGCCAAGTCAGACTTCCCAAGGTATGGGAAGTCTTATAGGTTTAATGAATTTGCTGATCTCTGCCAAAATTTTGTTGTATAGCTCTACGTTCCCATTTGGCAAATAGGGAAATAGGGAAGAATAGAGAAAGAGAAGGTAGCAACAGCAGGATTCATTTGCATAGGGAAGCTGATTGGTGATATGTAACCCCCCCCCCCCAACACAATCCCAATTTTTCCTCCTCACCTCTCTAATCCTACTTTTTACTCCTTCTTTTATTTTTAAACCCCCACTGTAAAAAAATGTTCAATTAAAAAATATTTTTAAAAAACCAAAAACAAATCTAAAAAAACAAACAACCCCCCCCCCCCCCCCAATAACGGCCTCTCTGACAGAGGTGCTTCAAGCTTCCTGACAGGAGATAATAGATTAACATGTCTTGTTCTTATTTTCCTCAGGAAGATTAACTTGTCTTAATTATGCGCAAGTATTCACAAATTAACAAATTTTATATACTTTATGAATATAATTTATATTCATAAAGTATATAAAGTTTATACAATCCAACAAAGGATTCTCCCAGGCAAGAATCAGCCAGGCCTTGAAACTGCAAGGCCATTCAGTGCTAACTAAGGTGGCCAATTGCAACATTCACACTTGCCTTGTGCAGATGCGAGTTCTTTCTCCCACCCTGCACATTCCACAGATATATAAATCTCAATTGCCTAATTTCCAACAGATCTCACAACCTCTGAGGATGCCTGCCACAGATGTGAGTGAAACGTCAGGGTCTTGGGTCTCGGAGGCGTGATTCGGCCTGGCTTGCTGCGGCCGTCCCTCAGTTCCGGAGGCAGCTGTTCGCTTGTTGCTTTGCAGCCTCTCCGAGTTGCTTCGCGGCCTTGCCGGATTGCTGCGCTGCCATCGTTGCTGCCTGCCGGTGCCTGCGGTTGCTTTGTGTAGCCTGTGCTGCCGCCGAGGCCGCCATAGTGAGGCCGACTGCGGCAGAGACCCCCATTTTCAAATTGGTGTGAACTGCAGCAGGGAGTTCCGCAGTTCCTGGGAGCGAAAATTGGGAAAATTGATGAAATGTGCCCCAGTCAACAACTCAAACTAGGACTGCCTTTAACTTTCTTTTCACTTTCCCCCAACCCTGTCTTTGTAACGAATCCCTAATAAAGATGCTTGAGATTTGCAACTTTAAAACTTTTCCGCTTGATACTTTGTGTCCTTTTCCTTGCCTGAAACTTTCCTCGCATGAACCCTTTTCCAGGTTCTGGAGAGCCGTGAGCCTGGCGAGGATGCCTTCCCAGTGTCCCTGGGACGCGAAATCTGCATCCGTTCAAACCGCAGATACGGAAACCGCCATTTCGGACCCCCGTATCCGCTAGAATTTCAAAATGGCGGATCGGGTCTGTTTCAATTTTATATTTTTCTATGACTAATTCTAAACATATCTGCCATCTCGCTTTTCTCTCTTTGGGCCCCTCCGCTCGAGAAATAATTGTTTTGTTTTAAGGAATATAATGTGGCAGCAAACAGCTGATTGTCAAATTCGCCGGTTCGGCCGCAGCAGCCTACTTCCTTGCCGTGCCGTTTGCTCCTGCCAAGCCCCGCTGCCGGGGACTCGCTGTGGATGCCTCCAGGAGGACTTGGGGAGGAGGCTGGCCAGGAAACTCAGTCCTTGGGAGGGAGTTATGGTTCCCCAAGGACCGGATGATGGATTTTGCTCTTGATCCATCCAGCGATCTGCGGCTGGCCTTCACCAAGGAAAAGCACTTTCTGCGGCTTGATTCGAGCCATGAACCACCTCCGTCTCTGCGGACTTCCCAGAAGCATGGGATTTCTAGTTCTTTTAACGAAAGTCAATTATTTCCAATAAAGATTCAAATTATATTAATAAAATGACTGGGATGTAGGCTGGGGAGGGATCCTTTTCTATATATATGAAATAGTATAAATAAGATATGAAATGTTTTCTTGTTTCCCGCCTTTCCCTTTGACTTTTGCCCCAAAAAGTAAAGCGACCAGGAACTGTTGAATCACTCGAGGGGGAATCCCTCCCTCCCTCGAAACTCATCCTATGATTGACTCATCTGCATGGGACAATAGCCATTTATGATTTCCCCAGCTCGCCCTCTGAGCATATCTAGTGAGATGGGGAGGTCTAATGAGATTCAGGAAATAAAGATTGAGATTACAAAGGGCAACGTTGACCCCCCGGAGGTCCGTTGCCCACTCATGTTTGCCCTCCTGGCCAGAACTCATCAAGGACAGGAAAACTTTTGTTTACAGAGATCACACCCTGCCTGCCAAAGACAAAGCCCCACATTCCAGCTGGCAGGCAACTCCTAATCCCATCATTTCCCCCCATTGTCTGCGGCCGTCCCGCCTCCTCTCTTCTGATTGGTCCATCCTCGGAAGCAAGCAGAGGGTGCTGATTGGCCCTCCGGAGGCGAAGAAACACTCTGATTGGTCCAAAGCGGGGGCGGGCTGCCAAGCCTCCTCCCAGCTGTTCCAGCCCCAGCCAATCAGCGAGAAGCCGGCCGGCGAGGGGCGGGCGGGAATTTTGAACTGTTTTCCTTTGTACTTTCTGTATAAATGCACCTGTATTCTTTGTACAGGTTTTTGGAAACCTGTTCAAGAGCAATATTTATTTATTTATTTTATTTACTATATTTGTATACCACCCTTCTCAGCCCTCAGGGGACCCAGGGCAATTTACAATGGCAACAATTCGATGCCCCCAAACACCATCAAACATTTAAAAACATTAACACATAATATAAACCATAACAAGAATACTAGATCATTTGCGTCTCCTAATAAAAACATTGTCCAGTCGTTCCAATTCCTATGTCTTTTTCCTTGTATTTTCAAATGTTTGTTCAAACAACCAAGTCTTATTCCATAGCCAAGGGCCACCACTGAGAAGGCTCTGTCTCTTACCCTCTCCAAATGTGTTTGTGACGCAGGCGGGATTGAGAGCAGGGCCTCGATCTTAAAATCCTAGCAGGTTCATAAGGGAAGATGCGTTCAGACAGCTGATCACCTTCATTAGCATTTGAAGGCCTGCCTGAGCCTGGGAAAATCTGTTGCTGGGAGGTGTTAATCTGTGCCTGTTTTTTTCCTCTCTGTTGTTTAGTTGTTATAATTTTAGAGTTTTTTAATACTGGTAGCCAGATTTTGTCCATTTTCATGGTCTCTTCCTTTCTGTTGAAATTGTCCACATGCTTGTGTATTTCAATGGCTTCTCTGTGTAGTCTGACAAGAACCCACAAGAACCTAGTGATTCCAGCCATGAAAGCCTTCGACAATACAATACCACTATCCGTTAGGGGTGTGCACGATTCCTTTTGGCAATACCAGATTCAGGGAAATTCATCGATCTGGCTGCTGAACCTTTGAAAATGGACCAGGCGGAGGGTAATCAAAGGCTCAGCCAATACAGATCACAACAACCATATCTTTCAGCTGATGGTGGCTAACAGGGCTGAGCAGCAGTCTACCTGAAGCAGAGGCCACGGTGTGTGGGCAACCTCACAAATCAATCAATAGCTGGTGCCTGGTAGAAGCTGCCCCTCTTCTTTCTTTCCCTGCAACTTCCCTATCCCTTCCTGGAGGCCCCCACCTCCCCCCACTCTTGGTAGACCGTCCACTTGAGGCAAGTAAAGCCGGAGAGAACGGCTTCCCTAGGCCTCTCCTCCAGAGACAGCCCCCCTGGGAACTACAAACTTCTAAAGTTTCCCCATTTACAGCAATGGACCGAATCTCACCAGCACGAAAATGATACTCCACCTCACGATTGTGGGCATTTCCTGGAAAACAAAACAAGGGGGCAGCTGAAAATGGGACCAAAAATAGTACAGTCCCCCCCCCCCCCGAATTGCACACCCCTACTATCCACCAAGAAGGCTCATTCTGATGGAGAATCTGCTGCTTTTCCTGGGGAATCTTTGGAAATTTCTGTTTTGGGGAATCTATTTCATTCTCTGTGAATATTTCTGTTTCTGCCTTGCTGGGGGATCTGCTTCTCTTGTTTTGTTCCTGTGCAGATGCTGACTTGCTTTGCGCCTTTGCTTGTATTTGACTTGTTCTTAACTTGGGGTTGTCACCTGGAGTAAAGGAAATATCTCTTGTTGGGGGGTAAAACTCCCTTAGAGGAGTTTTGAGAAATGCCCCTCGTGTACTTAAAGCGAAGTTCAAAGCTTGTACTACATTTGCAGAAAGGTTCTGTATCCAAAGAGGAAGTTGTGGATATGATTTTTCCTGTTATCCCCTGGTAATGACTCTTAGGCCCATTTCACACAGTTGCATAAATCCACCTTGGATTATATGGCAGTGTGGACTCATATAACCCAGTTCAAAGCAGATATTGTGGATCATCTGGCTTGATATTCTGCATTATATGGCTATCTGTAAGGGCCCTTAGATAGCCCAAGGAGATGAAAAGAGTGGACTTGCAACA
The DNA here is from genome assembly GCF_037176765.1 of Anolis sagrei. Lineage (NCBI taxonomy): Eukaryota > Metazoa > Chordata > Lepidosauria > Squamata > Anolidae > Anolis > Anolis sagrei. The sequence goes on along the minus strand of NC_090035.1, from coordinate 73,160,155 downwards.
CATGAGACAAAGCCAATCATTTGGTCTCTTTTAAATACTAACAGGATTTCCCAATTTCTGAAAACTGCAACCATGGGAGATGTGCCAGTCTATGCTAGTTTGGCAAAGTTTCCATCCAATAGAAATAAATAAAATGTCCCCATAGCCAGATGCAACATGGTTACATCAGGTACCTAGACCTCAGGAGAATCCTGGTAGACTTCAGTGGATGGAGTAATTGCTTCATATCTGACTACACAGACACCCCCCCACCCCCCCCAACACACACACACACACACACACACTTTTAACCTAGCATAGAACATCTAGGATGGCTTTGGCAGCTCTGTGGTAGGTTTGATGTGGCGGTAAATAGCTCAGTACAGCATAGTTCTATATGCAGAATACGATAGTAGACGAGACATGCAAATTTGTGTCCAAATGAGCACCCGAATCTTTCCCTCATCTCATTCTTCTTTTGCACACACTCCTTTCTGCAAGCTCACCACATTACACAATTACAGTACTACCCTATTTCCCCAAAAATAAGACCTACTCTGAAAATAAGCCCTAGTATGATTTTTCAAAATGTTGAGGATGCTTGAAACATAAACCCTACTTCAAAAATAATAAATTTCAGTTATTTAAACATCAACTTGGAAAAACAAGACATACCCTGAAAGTAAATCCTAACACCTCTTTCCCACTTTTACTGCCATTGTTGTATTTTTTTAGAATCTTTGAAATAAGTAGTTTGTTGAGGTACTGCAGCTCTCTGGCTAAGAATTCTTAGTACCCTTGCCTAAATACAAACAACAGGGTTTCGTAGGATGAAGGCAAGACAATGAAAGAGTCTCACTCCTTCAGGCAGCAGAAAAATGGATGTGCTACAAATAATCAAGGGACTCGCAAAATCTGCCCAAATGTACCTACTAGGGTTGTCCCCGGCTTTCGATGGGGACCCTGATCTGTTTTTGGGGGGCTCCTGAAATCGGGAGGGCAGATATCTGTTTGTGCTCTGGGGTGCCAAAAGATACACTTGCTATTTGACCACTATGGTGCGGGGGGGGGGGGGGGTCCCCTTCCCAGTGTGTGCTTTAAGGAAACTTCTTCTTACCTGGTGTTTTTACTCTAAAGGAGGCGCTTGGCTGCAGGCACTTGCCAGCACGGGCTTTCTCGGCCTGCACGCCACACATGCTTTCCCCTTGGAAAGTAGGTTGGTGGGTGGGTTGACTGGGCTTGTGTGTATCTTCCTCTCCTCCTCCTCCTCCTCCTCCTCCTCAATGCATTTAACAGTCCTATTAGCGATATGGTTGTGTTATTTTCGCAAGACCTACAGTCTTAGAGTTATAAAAGTTAAAGGTGTTTAACTTCATTTTTGTTTAGACTTTCGAAAGTCCAAAAATCTAGGCCAGGAGTGTGATGGCGCGAGTGGCAACACCTATGTATAGAACTGTTAGTTCCAAGATTTAAACTGTTGTATTATGCTTAATCCTGCCCCTTTTACCATGTTTATGTATAGTTGTATGGATTGGTTACTTATAGCTGTCAATCAGTACTGTTTGGCTCCACCTCTTCCTGCAGGAGGTTGAGAGCTTCCTTTCTCTTCATTCTGCCATCAGAGTTCATACCAGATGGACGTGAGTAAGAGACCTGTTCCGTCTCCCAGGAGACTGGGTTTATTGTCTTTTTGGGGTTGCTTAAATTGGTTGCCCCTTGCCTTTCTCCTAGGCCTCTGCAGCCTCTGCAAAGGCCTAAAAAGTTAGCAGCCAGAGGCAGGAAAGCCAGTTTTCAGGCCCTCTGCAATAATTGGCCAAAGAGTGGCTCTTTGGGCCCGCCCCTGTTTCCAGCAGCCATTTTGGAGGTCTCTCTGCCCCTTCAGTTTTAGAAAGAATCCATGATGTGCTGTTGGCAGACAAGGTACCTCAGAAAATATCATTGTAAAAACAATTGAGTAATTGAGTTTAATTTAGTTATAGATAGAGAGTAATTTAGTATAATTGAGTATTTGAGTTTAATTTAGTTATAGATAGATAGATTGAGTAATTTAGTTTAACTGAGACCTATAGATTATAGATAGATAGATAGATAGATAGAGATAGAGATAGATAGATAGAGTAATTGAGTTTAACTGAATATAGAGTTTATTAATATAGATGGAATTTATTATTCATTGATTGTTGTAATATTGATAAGCTGAGCCAAGTCTACCAGGACTTCGTAAATAAATACCCTGTTTATTGTTTAAGATTGAAGTGGACTCAGTTATTCCAGAAAGCTCAATCTGCCTAAAAGAAAGATCCCAGCAGTTTCGCCCAGACATAGATAGCAGCACGTCAAAGTTTTATTTTAAAGCGTCTGGGCGTAACGGCACAAGACCTGACTCTAAAGACCCTGATTTAAGTTATCTCTTAGCACCAGTTCTGAGGTTTTTTACCCCTGGGACTCATGCTTTATGTCCAGATCGTCCTGGACAATTATTGAGGAGACCTAGGCACCTTCAAGCCGGTTCGTTTGGCACCAAAGGAAGATCCTGAGTCTTCAAAACATAGGCCATCTGAACTGGCATTCACAGCCATTGAGGAAAGAGGAAACTTGGTGAGGCTTCTCAGCTTCAAACCCCATGGACCCAGAACTAATTGAGACTGTAATGTATATTTTCCTTCACCCCTCTAAAGTTTTCCAGCTCATTGCTTTGGGAGAAATGACTTTGTGATCAATAAAACTTATTTTGAGTTATTTACAGCGTTTTGGGTTTTTGGGAGTTCCAGTTTCCTATAGGAGGGCAAGAAGCAATCCCCTGGGGGAAAGATGCCACGTCCATCCCTCCTTTATTGAGAATAATAGCCCCCAGGTGCGACGACACAAACTATAAACAAGGGAGCTTGTGCAAATCACACTCTCTTGCCCTCAGAGCAAGGCCATGGCAGACCTCTGCTGGAAACATTCTTTAAAAGCATCATGATATTGTGATTGTGGTTTGGACTGGAACTGTGAAGAGGATGGTTGGAAGCAGTCAGCACCTCATCACATTAAGAGGGGAAAGCATGGGTGACCGTCCTTTTAAGAGAGAGAATGGCCCCTTTGGAGTTCTGCCTCCCCATCAGACTCACACTGGAAACTTAAGAGCTGACAGCACATTCACCCTTTACATTCATCACAAGGTCAGTATTGCTTTTTCAATCAGGAAAAATAACAATATCCAAAAACGAAGAGATCCCTTCCCCTGCCCAAAGCCCCTTCCATTTAAGAAGACTGACACCAGTTACAAAGAATAATAATAATAATAATAATAATAACGAAGTTCTTCTGGGTTTTTTCGGGCTATATGGCCATGTTCTAGAGGCATTTTCTCCTGATGTTTCGCCTGCATCCATGGCAAGCATCCTCAGAGGTGAGGTCTGTTGGAAGTAGGAAAATGGGTTTATATATCTGTGGAATGACCAGGGTGAGACAAAGGACTTTTGTCAGTTGGGGTAGGTGTTTTCTGTTGGTCATGGGGGTTCTGTGTGGAAAGTTTGGTTCAATTCTATCAACTCCCAAATGTCAAGGTCTGTTTCCCCCAAACCCCATCTGTGTTCATATTTGGCCATATGGAGTATTCATGCCAAGTTTGGTCCAGATCCATCATTGTTTGAGTTCACAGTGCTCTCTGGGTGTAGGTGAACTATAACTCCAAAACTCAAGGTTGATGCCCATCAAACCCTTCTACTGGAAGTCCTGTGTGCCAATTTCATCGTTAGTGGAGTTCAGAATGCTCTTTGATTGTAGGCGAAATATACATCCCAACAGCTACAACTCCCAAATGATAAAATCAATTTTTTTGAGTGAGGGTCATCCATTGGGTTGTTATGCGCATTCTGTCCAAATTTGGTGTCAATGCGTCCAGTGGTTTTTAAGTTCTGTTAATCCCACAAACAAACATTACATTTTTATTTATCTAGATAGATCCCTGGCCTCTGTTCAGAGCTCCCTCCTTTCAGGACATTTCAGCCTCTTTTCAACCCTGGAACATTGGATGATGAGCTCAGTGCTTCTCCATGCCAGGAAAGAGGCTGGAGTGTCCGCTTAAGGAGAAATTTCTCAATGGGAGGAGGTGGTGAGAGGATGAGCCATACTCTCTCAGCCTCAGAGGAAGGCCAGGCAAAGCTCTCTTTAGAGTGAATGAGCATGGCTTAGAAGTGTGAAGAGGAAGGTCCGAAGCCCCCCTCGCTCGGCCCTGGGTGGACTTGGGCAGGGTACACTCAGAGGAAGCCCTCTAAGGACAAGTGACTGAGCCTCTCAGACTCAGGTGAAGGCACCCAAATCCCCTCTGCCACGTCACTATCACTCCTGCCGCATCACAATCACAGCCAGGTCTCCTCTCTCCCTCCCTTGCTCCCTGCCCCCCATTGCGCCTGTGAGATGATGGCAGGAGTGCAAGTCCCCCGCTTTCCAAGGAGGCCCCTCTGGGCCCTTGGGGACCGGGCGGCCCAGAATGCTGATGTCAACAGAGCTCTCATTTCCGCCCGGAAATTATCACAGAAGAGAGGAGAGCCGCCCCGCCTGGTACAGCCCCGCCTCTTCCCCACCCTCGGGGAATCCCAACCAGGCGGGGCCAACCCGGGGCCCCAGGTGGGGAGGCAGTCGCAGCCCCCGACGAGGAAGCAGGGGCCCCTCCAGCCCCTCCTCCTGAACAGGAGGAAGGAGGTACCACCGGAGGGGCCTGTTCGCGGGCATAAATTCCCCGCTGCCCCAGGGGCCCCCGAAGAGAGAGGCGGGGCCAGGGCCAATGGGAGGAGGCAGAAACAGGGACCCCTCCGGGCCCTCCTGGAGGGGGGGGAGGCCAAGAGGGCGCTGCCGGCCCTCCTCCTCCCCGCCCCCAAGGCCCTTCCTCCCCGCCAGGGCCCACCCACCGTCTTTGGCCTGGAGGGACACTCCCTGTTGCCGGCCATCTGCCGGCCCACCCCCACCCCGCCCTTGACCCCGCCCACGACCCCGGCCAGACTCCTCCTGTAAGTACTCCGACGCATCATTTCCTTTTATTCTAATGGACATGTTTTTCTTTGCCTTGCTTTTCATATCTCTTCCTATTCTTTTTCTGTTCTCTTTGTTCCTCCTTCTTCCTTCCACAGTTCTCTTCATGTTAGTCTTTTCTTTTTTCCTGTGTCTTTTATATACTGTATATTCTGGCGTATAAGACTACTTTTTAACCCAAGAAAATCTTCTCAAAAGTCAGGGGTCGTCTTATCCGCGGGAGTAGTCTTATACATGGGAGTCATCTTATACACTGGAGTAGCCTTATGCATGAGAGTCATCTAATATGCGGGAGCAGTCTTATACGCTGCACTATATGGCAACGTAGAAAGAGGCAAAGAGTTGCAAGCTGCAATAAATGACAATGTAGAGACCAAAACAAAGTTGTTTAGTCAGTTTAGAATCACTTAGGGGCCTTTCAGGTTGTGTGTTGGAAGAGAGGTAGTCTTATACGGTGAGTATATCCCAAACTCTATATTTTAACTGGAAAAGGTGGGAGTCGTCTTATATGTCCAGTCGTCTTATATGCCGGAATATACGGTACTATTTCACTTCTTTGTTTTAATGGCTCACTATTTTCTCTTTTTCATCCTTTTATTATAAATTCCTCGAATGGTGTTATTTTTTTCTGGTTTAGAAAAGATAGTGATAGATACATGAGAGACAACAAGTTAAACATGAGCCAACAATGTGATGAGGTGGCAAAAAAGCCAATGGGACTTTGGCCTGCATCAAGAGGAGTCTAGTGCCTAGATCCAGGGAAGTCATGCTGCCCTCTGTTCTGCCTTGGTTAGACCACACGGAGAATACTGTGCCCAATTCTGGGCACCACAATTGAAGAGAGATATTGACAAGCTGGAATGTGTCCAGAGGAGGGCGACTCAAATGATCAACCGTTTGGAGAACAAGCCCTATGAGGAGCGAATTAAAGAGCTGGGCATGTTTAGCCTGAAGAAGAGAAGGCTGAGATATTCATTGAAAAACTAGAGCAAAATGTGCTACAGAATGTCCCACAAAAACAAAGTTTTGGTAGTGTAATAAACTGTTTCCATGTTTTTATGATTCATTAGCAAATGAGATTATGATTAGGAACAATGGCTTCAAACTACAGGAAAGCAGATTCCAGCTAAACAGTAGAAAGAACTTTCTGACTGTGAGAGCTGTTCAGCAGTGGAACTCTCTGCCCCAGAGTGTGGTAGAGGCTCCTTCTTTGGAAGCTTTCAAATAGAGGCTGGATGGCCATCTGCCTGGAGTGCTTTGGATGCAATTTTCCTGTTTCTTAGCAGGGGGTTGGACTGGATGTCCCATGAAGTCTCTTTCCGCTCTATGATTCTATGATTCTACAAGAGTGATAGATATAGGTAATGAGATGACAGAAAGGAAACAATAGAAACAATAGAAATAAAGTCAAAGGGAGAGTTAAATAAATGAAAGAAAGGGAGTGATAGATAGATAGATAGATAGATAGATAGATAGATAGATAGATAGACAGACTTGATGATAAAAAGGGCGTGGTAGATATAGTTAGCTGACTGAACAAGCCAGTACCTGCCACATACCAGTACTGCCATCTGTTGAGGAGTTACGAAGGTGGAGACATTACTTTTCATTCAACCCTCGTAGTTTAGGGCTTTATAGGAGATGACCAGCACTTTGTATTTAGCCTGAAAGTGGACCGGCAGACAGTGGAGCTGTCGCAGCATGGGAGTCGTCCTCTCACGATATGGTGCTCCAGTTAGCAATCTAGCCACCGATCTCTGCACTAATTGCAGCTTCCAAACTATTTTCAAAGGCAGCCCCACATAGAAAGCATTGCAGTAGTCCAAACTGGATGCGACTAAGGTGTGGACTGCCATTGCCATTGTACTAGCAAAACATACTGTATCATAGAAGCATCATGTCCTTTTCTCACGGACTCTTGTCTCTTATCTCTGACAGCTCTACTTTGCCCTGAGAACAGTCAGTACAAGCTCTGTGGACCGCCGTGCCCAGCTACTTGCAATGATCGAGCTGGTAACAAGAACTGCTCCTCCATGCCTTGTGTGGAGACCTGTGAGTGCAATGCAGGCTTTGTATTGGAAGATGCATCCACAAGTCTGCAACCTCCTCTCTCCTGGTGAGCAATTCTGGGCAGACAGCACATGTACAAGACACTGCCCCTGTGATCCGCAGACTAAGCAAGTGAAATGCCAACAAGGAGGCTGAAAGACTGGGGAGCAATGCAGGGTAGAAGGGGGCATTCAGAATTGAGGATGGGAAGATCAGGCTTTCCCAGAGTGGTTCAAATGCAGTTCTTGAGACAGATTTTGGACTCCAAGTTACATCTGACTGGAACTGGCATCTGGTAATCACTCTTCCCAGCAGTTATTACGGAGCCATGTGTGGGCTCTGCGGAAACTTCAATCAAAACCCAGGAGATGACATGACCTTTCTCAATGGGACCAAGGCTCCCTCCATTGTAAGCTGGGCCAGCAGCTGGAAAGTGAGGGACCGGGACCCTTTCTGTGGGGATTACTGTCAAAGTAATTGCCCAACATGTGATGACAGCAAGAGAGACTTGTATGGTGATGAAGGCTATTGTGGACTGATCAGCAAAACTTCAGAAAGGCCCTTCAGAGAATGCCACTCCATAGTCAATCCAGATGACTTCTTTGATAGCTGCATTTATGATGTGTGCCAAAATGGAGGAGCCCAGAACATCCTCTGCCAGGCCTTGGAGGCCTATGCTGAGACCTGCAGAAAAGCAGGTGCCACCATATATGATTGGAGGACACCCTCTGGATGTGGTGAGTGTTCTTTCTCCATGTAGACCAGTGGTTCCCAACCTGTGTGGTAACTTTGAAGACTTATAATGTAACCATTGTCCTGAGCCAGGAGCATCCACGCAAGATTCAGGTATTGACAAGAGGAAAATGAGTGGATATATATGGAAGTTTTTGTATCAAGTGAGGGGAGGGGTTGGGGATACCTGTGGTTATTGATACATAGTTCCTCCATTCTGATGGCAAGCAGACCCAAGTTCATGAACTTCCTACACTGAAAGTAATGAATTTCGTAGGATGGGAAGAATTTACCTGTGTACAGTGTTCTTTGATATACCAAGGGGCTTGTCTATTCCAGTTAAAAAATCAAAAAACCCCATAGTGGCTCAGAAATCACTACTGAATATCTAAATGACATCCACAGACTTACGGACCTTAATGCAGGGTAAACCATATTGACCAGTTTAGCTCCTTACTTAGGAAAGTAAGGGAATGCTGTGGAGTTTCAATGAAATTTAGCCACACAAGGCCATCTCCTTTTCCCTGGATGTATCAACACAAGGAAAGGGGGATGGACTGGGTCCATGTCAGCATAGGCACTGCCAAACAATTGCAGGGCTCCTGGTCATTATGGGCACTGTGATCCACCCCCTGTCCCTTCCCTGCAGTGACTAGGAGCTCTCCAGAACTTCAGAGGGTGTCCAGCATTGACAACAATGACCGGGAAGGTAAAGTGACAGTCCGGTTAGGTCAAAGTCCAGCTAGGTGTTGGCACAGCTGGACTATGTTGACTTCACTGCACCAGAAGGCCTGTCTCCCCGGCCTGCTGCTGCCTGTGTAGCTCCGAAGGCTCTGCGGAGGCCAGGGAGGCATCCTTGGGATGGGCCAGGACGCGGGTAAGGAAACACGGATACGAAAATAATATATAAAATATATAAAATAATGTATAAATATTAAAATTAAAATGGAGTTCCTACTTCACAGATTTTCACTTATTGCAGGTGGTCTTGGAAGGGAGTACTACAAGTACTACAAGAAGGGAGTACTACAAGTACTACAAGTACTTCAAGAAGGGAGTACTACAAGTACTACAAGAAGGGAGTACTACAAGTACTACAAGAAGGGAGTACTACAAGTACTACAAGTACTACAAGAAGGGAGTACTACAAGTACTACAAGTACTACAAGAAGGGAGTACTACAAGTACAAGTACTACAAGAAGGGAGTACTACAAGTACTACAAGAAGGGAGTACTACAAGTACTACAAGAAGGGAGTACTACAAGTACTACAAGAAGGGAGTACTACAAGTACTACAAGTACTACAAGAAGGGAGTACTACAAGTACTACAAGTACTACAAGTAGGGAGTACTACAAGTACTACAAGTACTACAAGTAGGGAGTACTACAAGTACTACAAGAAGGGAGTACTACAAGTACTACAAGAAGGGAGTACTACAAGAAGGGAGTACTACAAGAAGGGAGTACTACAAGTACTACAAGAAGGGAGTACTACAAGTACTACAAGAAGGGAGTACTACAAGTACTACAAGAAGGGAGTACTACAAGAAGGGAGTACTACAAGTACTACAAGAAGGGAGTACTTCAAGTACTACAAGAAGGGAGTACTACAAGTACTACAAGAAGGGAGTACTACAAGTACTACAAGTACTACAAGAAGGGAGTACTACAAGTACTACAAGAAGGGAGTACTACAAGTACTACAAGAAGGGAGAGGAGTTCTATCCCACTTCAGACTGCCAGAAGCACTGCCGCTGCAGTGACAACGGAGTTGTTGAATGCCAAGATATTTCTTGTGACGCACATGAGGAATGCAAAGTGGAGAATGGCATCCAAGGTTGCCATTCTGTGGGTTACGGCAAATGCAGTGTGACTGCTGGTGTAAAGAATGAATGTTCAGAATGCATGTAGAAGGACAAAAGAAACAGGCCTGAAGAGACAGAACCAACATGGACTAGCAAGGCCTTGGCAGCCTCAGCGAGGAGGCAGCAAGGCATACCTGAATGACAGTGAATAATGAGGTATGCGATCAGGTGCGTAAGGAGGATAAGGAGTGTGCATAAGGTACCCCATAACTCATAAGATCTGGAATGTGTATCTCTTGAACTTTGGAAAGGACAAGAACTTGGAAGAGCTCAAAAAGGTCAGAACAACCTGATTACGAAAAAGAAAATGGATTTTGGCCTATAAATGCAGGGGGTCCCCAACAACAGACGCACTTCCTGAACTGCAGCAACGGGTGTCCACGTTTCCTCGGAAAAGACTGATCATCTTCGCCGGAGGAGGCCTGGTGTGCGTGAGTATGCGTGAATGTGTGTGTGCAAGAGAGCTCTCCTTGATGTGATTCTGATATGATTCTGTGTTGATTGTATTTCAATAAAAGTTACATGAATAGTGTCAAAACCAAATTTGGTCTCCAAAGTGTCTCATTGATCTAAACTACCTTACTATTCCTTATACACTCTGCACAAAAGAACAGGAACCTCTTTGGTTCATCACACTGGATCCCACTACTTGACTTTTGATGGACAGGCTTATGATTTCCAGGGGACTTGCACCTATATTTTAACTGAAGTTCATGCAAGAGATTCTAAGTTGGCAAACTTCTCCGTTCTGGTGGAGAATGAAAGGTCCTTGACCAAGAAGGTTGTGGTCCTTTTTCATGAATACATTGCTATTATTGAGAAAGCAATGAAGTGGAACATCAAGGTAAGTCTTCGCGTGAGAAAGAAACATTGGCAACATTAACCCAATGTTCTTAGAATGATTTTAGAGAGACCTCCATCTTTATTTCTTCAAACCTCATGAGCCAGGATTGCCAAATTGCACTGTGGCTAACTTGGAATCTTGAGGCATTGACCCTTTCTCTAGTCCTTAGTGTAAGGAAGAGAAATATCTGGGAGATACATGCAATTTGTGTTGATGCTTAAGCAGTGCGGCAGCTGCTACCATATCTCGAAAAGTCTGATTGGGCCACGGTGGTCCATGCCTTAGTTGCATCCAGAATGGACTACTGTAATCCACTCTATGTGGTGCTGCCTTTGAAGACAGTTCAGAAACTGCAGTTAGTGCAAAGGATGGCTGCCAGATTACCAACTGGAGCTAGCTATAGGGAACATATTATGTCCTTCGTGAAGCAGCTCCACTGGCTTCTGATAATTTTCCAGGCTCAATTCGAGGATCAGGACCCAAAGCCCGATACGCTTTGTGTCCAAACCATCTTCAAGACTGCATGTCTTTCTATGAAATGATGTGGGCTTTGAGATCGGCAGGGGAGGCCCTTCTCTCAGTCCCACCACTGCGTCAAGTGTGGTTGGTGGGGATGAGAGAGGGCCTTCTCTGTAGTGGCTCCCTGGCTCTGGAATACCCTCTTAAAAGAGATTAGATTAGCCCTCACCCTTGAATCTTTCTGGTCCAGCCTAAAAACATGGATTTTTAAGCAGACTTTTGGCCTCAAGAAGGCTGAAATGGGCCCATATGAAGTTGACACTCTGACACTTTAGTATTAATTGATGGCAACTAGTTTTAACTACTGATGGCTCTGCGTTTTAAATTGTGTTATTTTATTTTATGTGCTGATAGTGGTTGTTTTTATAATTTTTATGCCATGTTGTTCTATACCCATGTGCCATTTATGTTATATACTGCACTGTAGTGTCTTGTAAGCCGTCCAGAGTCCCTTTTGGGAGATGGTGGTGGGATTTATTTATTTACTGTATTTGTATACAATGTTCCCTCACTACTTTGCGGTTCGCTTTTAGCGGACCCGCTGCTTTGTGGGTTTTTGAAAATAGTAATAAAATATTAAAATATCAATATTAAATATTGACATCCAGTGGAGGCCAGGGACGCCAGAAGTGCAGTGTCCTGAAGTGTGGCGGGGAAGGCCTGTCTCCCTGGCCTGCTGCTGCCTGTGTAGCTCTGAAGGCTCTGCGGAGGCCAGGGAGGCATCCTTGGGATGGGCCAGGACGCGGGTAAGGAAACACGGATACGAAAATAATATATAAAATATATAAAATAATGTATAAATATTAAAATTAAAATGGAGTCCCTACTTCACAGATTTTCACTTATTGCAGGTGGTCTTGGAATGGAACCCCTGCGAAAAGTGAGAGAACACTGTAAATAAAGATGATGATGATGATTTCATACTTAGTGACATCAGCAGAGAGTGTCCATATTAACATCATCTAACGACAGTGTTTATAGTCTCATGGTTTTTTGTTTGTTTGTTTGTTTTGTTTGCTATTAATACAGGTGAATGGAGAACTCTACACTCTTCCAATGAGTACAAATGATGAGAAACTCTGGGCCAACCAAGAAGGGAACAATATAATCCTCCAGTCTAATTTTGGCCTCAAAATTCTTTATGACTCCTCCTATTATGTTTTTGTCTCGGTACCTAGTACATATCTGTAAAGAGGGAGCGTTCCAATGCTACCGAATATCACCAATTTGTGATAGATTGCCACACCACTGACACCAATTTGTAAAAGTATTCCACTCTCTCCTGCCTGCACTGGATTTCTTTTACTGTGGTTAGCAACACTGGCCAATCTGCGAAGGTATTCCACCTAATACTGTTTAAATCTCCAAAGGTTTGCTAATTTATAAAAGGTGTAGATAATTATAGATGTAATTCAGGTAACTGCCACCAACGGGAGGTAATGCCGATGAGAACTGGTTCCCAGACGCAGATATATAGAGATGACACTGTCTTCAAACAAAAGTTAATAAGTTTATTTTGAACAAAGCGTATGGTTGCAGGCTGTTGATAAACTTGGAAATACTTTGAGAACTTTACATGTAACTTGGTTGCAATACAGTTCACACTTCTGGATGTTACAACTTGTAATTGACTTTTACTGTGGTGAAGCACTTTCTTAAACAATGTTTCCTGAGGTGAATAGTCTTCCTGTTTGATCCTTCCGCGATCAAACCCCAGATCTCTAGTTCATTTCTAACTAGTGATCTAAACAAGCTTCTCTTAGTCCTCTCTAACTAATGAAACTAATTAGGTTTCCCCTTCAGCCTTCCTAAACTGAAGAAACCTCTGACTATTCACAAACACTGCTTCTCTACTTCCCACTCTCTCTCTCTCAACTGCTAACTCCGACTCCAAAACCCTAACTGAACATTAACTGTCGTTTTTCAAACTCTCCCCTCTAAGCTCCTCCCACTTCTCTCTCTAGCCTACATCGTCTCCATGGCAACGCACTCCTCTCAGTTAGGCCGCTCCAGCATTAGTGCAGCCAATCTAAACACAAATACAGTTAAAATCATACAATTTATAATCAACTTCTGTACAATATCAAGGACATGTCAGTGGCCTATGTGGTAACTTCAATAATGATATGTCCGATGATTTCACTCTACCAAACGGGAAAAGTACCCAGAGTGTCAATGAATTTGGTATCTCTTGGAAAGTTCCTATTGGTGGCGTCAGTTGTGTAGATAGCTGTGGGGAAAAATGCCCCATCTGTGATGAAACTAAGACAGCCCCATATCAGCCTGAGAGTTCTTGTGGAATAACAAAAGCGACAACAGGCCCATTCAAAGATTGCCATTCCTTGGGGAATCTTACTGAATACGTCAACAGTTGCTTGGATGAAATGTGTGCATCCAGTGGTGCAGGAGAGACCCTCTGTCGGAGCATTCAAGCTTATGTCGCTGCATGCCAGGCTGCTGGAGTTGCAATTGGAGCCTGGAGAAAAAACACTTTCTGCTGTAAGTTTTCCCTACAACAACCCAGATTAATTTTATGTTTTCACTTCTATCCTAACTCTAAGTTATCTCATTGTGTGCATGTGTCAATACACCTATTTCAAAATCCAGAAGAATGTGAAATCCAAAACACTGCTGGTTCCAAGCATTTTAGAAAAGAGATATGCAACATGTATCCAATTATTATATGAAATAAATATTAAAATTGCATCTGTTTATTAAAAATCATACTATACGTATCATATAGTACAAAAATACCAGCAAGTTTGCCCTCAAAGAAACGAGAGAATAGAAGTGAACCACATTTATTTTTGTTTTATAATACATTAATCAATTTAATTAAGAGTGAAGTGACTGATATTATGGTCCTAACACCTTTGATCCTTCCACCATTCTCTTTCATTCCTTCTTTTGCTGGCTTTCACAAGCTGTGGAACCAGGTATGTGTATTGTCAGAGGATTTTTAAAAATTGGATCCATATTGTACATATATTTAGAAAACCAAATGCCCAGAATTTTACTGATTATAGCCATAAATCACCACAAGCTTGCATAGCAAAGTACACTATGAATAATGTATTGTTACGTGATATAAAATAGATCCTAATATAAGTTAGATAGAAAGTTTAAGAAGAAAAAAGCTTCCCCTATTAAATTTTCCAAGGCATCATACTTGCTTGCTATCAGAACAAAATCTGTCTCACCTGTCAACAAAATAATTTTTCCAGCTACTCCTACTGTGACAGCACGAGTGGCGCCACCTATATGTAGAACTGTAAGTTGCAGGATTTGAACTGTTGTATCATGCCTGATTTTGCCTTTTTACCCTGTAAATGTATAGTTGGATTGATTGGTTATTTATAGCTGTTAATCAATGTTGTTTGCACCAGTTGAATTGCTCCTCCTGCTCAGTTGTTTGACCCCACCTCTTCCTAGGGAGCAGGACAGTGTTTCCTTTTCCATTCCATCATCAAACTTTCTATCAGATGGCCGTGAGAGAGAGACTTGGCTCTGAAGCCCTTGATTAAGTTACCTCTCAGCACTAGTTCTGAGGTTCTTACCCTTGAGGCTTATGCTTCATGTTCAGATCAACCTGGACGACGTTGAGAAGTCTCAAGCACCTTCAAACCAGTTCTTTGGCACCAGAGGAAGGCTTTGTGCCTTCAAAATATAGGCCATTGGAATTGGGGTTGTGATTATTCCAATAGTCACAGCCATTGAGAAAGAGGGACCTGGAAAAGCTTCTCAGCTGCAAAACTCCTTGGACCCAAGACAACCAGAGACTGTAATGTATATTTTCCCCTTTGAAACTTCCAGCTTATTGCCTTAAAGGGATAACTCTTTGTGAACAATTAAACCTATTTTGAGTTATCTACAGTGTTTTGGTCCTTGGGAGTTCCAGTTTTCCTAAAGGAGGGCAAGAAGCAATACCCTTGGGGAAAGATGTCATGTCCATGCCTCTTTCACTAAGAGTTATAGCCCCCAGGCATGACGACACACCTACTGGGTACAATATTTACCTTGTACCCAGTAGAAGTTATCCTTTTTCTGTCAGTGCTTACTACTTGTTTCCCTTTCTGTTTTTTTCAGCTCTCACCTGCCCATCCAACAGCCATTATGAGTTATGTACAAGGACATGTGATTTCACCTGTGCCGGATTGTCCTCTCAAGGACAATGTACCAAAAACTGCTGTGAACGGTGCCAGTGTGACAATGTCTACCTGTTTGATGGAGACAGATGTGTGCCAATGGAGAACTGTGGCTGTGTACACAAGGGCGCTACATCAAGGTAAGTTCAACTGTTGTAAGTTATGATCCACTCATGTGTGCATATAGCTTTTCTTGACTCTCATAAGAAAGGGGACAAAGAACATAGGATTCCTAGGTATTATGGGATTCCAACTTCCATCAGCACCATCCAACATAAGACAAGGGCTGACAGGATTTCTGGTCCAATAACATCTGGAAGGTTACACATTGCTAACCTCTGTTTTAGGAGCAAGCTTCTTTCCTCTCTGAGCCCTGAGTAGACTTATGACATGATGGAGGAGAATGTGCTGCTTGTCTTGGCATAATGGACGTACTCCAAAGATAGTTTCTTTTATGTTTCTAAGTAGTCAATATTTTTTCTCTTAAATTTTTAGAGAACCACGAATTGGGTTTCTGTGAGTTTTCTGGGCTATGTCCATGTTCCAGAAGCATTCTCTCCTGACGTTTCACCCACATCTATGGCAGGCAACCTCAGAGGTTGTGAGGTCTGTTGAAAACTAGGCAAGTGAGATTTATTATAGATCTGTGGAATGTCCAGGGTGGGAGAAAAAAGTTTGAGGCAAGTGTGAATGTTGCAATTCCTCACCTTAATTAGCAGTTAATGGCCTTGCAGCTTCAAAGCCTGGCTGATTGCTGCCTGGGGGGACCCTTTGTTGGGAGGTGTTAGTTGACCATGATTGTTTCTTGTCTGGAATTCCCCTGTTTTTTGAGTGTTGGTGTTTATTTGCTGTCCTGATTTTAGAGTTATTTAATACCAGCAGCTTGGCTCCCCCCCTCCCCAAAGAGAGAACCATGTAGTTCCGGCCGGAACGACTTGGAAGGGGGCGCTGCCCGGCTCCAGGCACTGGCCTGCCCCCTTCCTCATTCTCAAACACCACTTCGAGGGAGGAGGGTGCGCGGAGGTCTGTCTCGGGGCTCGTGGGAGGGGGCTTGGTGGCTCCCCCCTGGTTGCCCTCTCTGGCCCAGCTTGGATCCACTGCCTGGCTGGGAGGTAGGTTGTCTCCCGGTCCCCATCGCTTTCTCCTCCTCGAGGTGGCCTTTCTCCATTATCCCTCCTCATTCCTTTCTAGTGAGGGCTTGCTGGGGCTCGGCCTTTCCTCCACAGAGGAATGCTTTCGCGGCCTGCAGGCCAGGCTGTCCCCCTTGGGGTGTTGCGACAAAATGGAGGCCTGGGGGCGCGACAGGCATGTGCCCAGACGGCTGCGTTGAGCCATGACCGGTTTGCCTGCCTGTTTGGTGGCCACCTCTGCTACCTGGCTGGCGGCCATCTTAGCCACATGGTTGGCAGCTACTTTGACGGCATGGTCGGCAGCCATTCTGACGGCATGGTCGGCAACCATTTTGACGACATGGTCGGAAGCCATTTTGACGACATGGTCGGCAGCCATTTTGACAGCATGGTCGGCAGCCATTTTACAACATGGTCGGAAGCCATTTTGACGGCATGGTCGGCAGCCATTTTACGACATGGTCGGGAGCCATTTTGACGACATGGTCGGCAGCCATTTTGACAACATGGTCGGAAGCCATTTTGACAACATGGTCGGCAGCCATTTTGATGGCATGGTCGGCAGCCATTTTGACAACATGGTCGGCAGCTATTTTGACGGCATGGTCGGAAACCATTTTGACGACATAGTCGGCAGCCATTTTACGACATGGTCGGCAGCCATTTTGTCTCGGGACCAGCTGCCAATGTGTTATATAGACCGGATAGCTGCCTTCCCCCCCCCCCCCCCCCGTTTCTTATTACCTCTGATAGTTGAGTTTTCTGTTCTGAATGTAGTGTCAATTGGCGCAGTGTTTTGTAAAGTATATAAACTCTCAAACAATCATTACAATTTTGTTGATATAGATAGATAATTTTAAACAACAATGATACAAATAAGTCATAAAGGCTGAGGCCTAGGCCTGGAGTTTAAATTTTAAGATATATTTGTCAAAATATAGTTTCACCATGTTCCACCACCCATAACAAATCGGCCAATGTGATATTATAATTACAATAATATTATTATAATAATAACAATAATATAAACAAATACGGGAGAGTTCGAGCAATATGGATACCAAAACTCCAGTTTTCTTGCCTCATAACTGATCCCCCCGTTGCCCAATATATGGATACATCCATAGATAGATGGGCGATTAGACAAAACGGGGGGGGGGGGGGGGGTGTGAAGTCGATGGGGATTTTTGGATCTTAAGAGATGCAAGCTCAAATCCAGTTTGGATTAAAGCCCCCGGTGGCACAGCGGTTTATACCCCTGTGACGGCAGGATTAAAGACCGACAGTTTGAAGGTACAAATCTAAAGAAAGCGCTGATGAGCTCCCTCTATCAGTGTTAGCTCCTCATGCAGAGATATGGGACAAGCCTACTACAAAATAATAATAATAATAATAATAATAATAATAATAATAATTAAAACATCAGGAGATTACATCCAAACATTAGAAAAAACTTCCTGACTGTGAGAGCCATTCATCAGTGCAACTCTGCCCTAGAGTGTGGTGGAGGCACCTTCTGTAGAAGCTTCTAAACAGGGGCCATTGTGCTTAAGGCCAAGCCATATAACCTGTTTTAATTTGTCCACAACTGGTGCATGTTTCACTGGGATTATTCCTGAATTTTGCATAAACCAGTTACTCAAACAAAAAATAACAAAGATGAAAAAAAGAACTGGATTGTGTTGCCATGCCCTAAAAGTTCTCTCTCTCCTTTTAGAGGCTGTTATGCCATCTAATCAGGGATTTCTGTTTGAAGGGGCTGAACAAAAGAAATCAAACAGCCCATTTTCCTCTAATGTACAAAGAAGTGCATAAAGTGATGATCTGTTAAGTTAAGATTTTTTAAATGATCAGAAAATTGACATTTTAATTTTGAATAATTAACAAATGCGGCAATTTGAATGTATGAGTAGTACATCAATTCATAAATGTGAGAGAACCTATAAGTGAGATCATGGCCCCTACTACATTGCTATATAATCCAGATTGTCAAAGCAGATAATAATCCACATTATTTGCTTTGAACTGGATTATACTAGTCTACACTACCATATAATCCATTTCAAAGCAGATAATCTGGATTTTATATGGCAGTGTAGATGGGGTCTGTGTAGGAGGTAAATTCTCTGGAAAAGTAGCTAAGAGTGATAGTTAGCTGTTAGATTCACTTAATACATGGGTTTTCCTAGCATCACAGAACCATAGAGTTGTAAGAGACCACAAGGCCATCCAGTCCAACCCCCTGCTGTGCAGCAAAACAAAATCAAAGCACCCCCAACAGATAGTCATCCAGTCTCTGCTTAAAATCTTCCAGAGAAAAAAACTCCACCACACTCCAAGACAGCAGCTTATTCCACTGCCGGAACAGCTCTTACCCTCTGGTCGTTCTTCCTAATGTTTAGGTGGTATATCTTTTCCTAAAGTTTTAATCTGTTGCTCCATGTCCTAGTCTCTAGAGCAGCAGAAAACAAACTTGATCCCTTCTCAAAGTGACACCTTTCAAATATTTCAACACACCTGTCAAGTTCCTTCTCAGCCGTCTTTTCTCCAAGCTAAACATACCCAGTTTCCTAAGCTGCTTTGCTTCTAAACTTTTGACTATTTTGGTTGTTGCACGATTCCTTTAAAATAATTCCGAGGTTTTTCTCACGACAGCATAGAAATGGTTGAAAGAAAATCACATCCTGGATTCTTAATGTAGACCATATTCACATATTTCATTACACTTACAACATACTAGAAAATGACTTTATTTATTGAGACAGAAATATTTCATAGAATCATAGAATCAAAGAGTTGGAAGAGACCTCATGGGCCATCCAGTCCAACCCCCTGCCAAGAAGCAGGAATATTGCATTCAAATCAACCCTGACAGATGGCCATCCAGCCTCTGTTGAAAAGCTTCCAAAGAAGGAGCCTCCACCACACTCCAGGGCAGAGAGTTCCACTGCTGAACGGCTCTCATAGTCAGGAAGTTCTTCCTCATGTTCAGATGGAATCGCCTCTCTTGAAGTTTGAAGCCATTGTTCCATTGCGTCCTAGTCTCCAAGGAAGCAGAAAACAAGCTTGCTCCCTCCTCCCTGTGGCTTCCTCTCACATATTTATACATGGCTATCATATCTCCTCCCACTCAGCCTTCTCTTCTTCAGGCTAAACATGCCCAGCTCCTTAAGCCGCTCCTCATAGGGCTTGTTCTCCAGACCCTTGATCATTTTAGTCGCCCTCCTCTGGACACATTCCAGCTTGTCAATATCTCTCTTGAATTGTGGTGCCCAGAATTGGACACAATATTCCAGGTGTGGTCTAACCAAAGCAGAATAGAGGGGGAGCATGACTTCCCTAGATCTAGGCACTATGCTCCTATTGATGCAGGCCAAAATCCCATTGGCTTTTTTTGCCGCCACATCACATTGTTGGCTCATGTTTAACTTGTTGTCCACGAGGACTCCAAGATCTTTTTCACACGTACTGCTCTCGAGCCAGGCATCGTCCCCCATTCTGTATCTTTGCATTTCGATTCTGGCCATGAAAGCCTCCGACAATACAAATAACATTGTGTTGTGTGAATAAAAGACACCAGCATTCAAAGCCTAGCTGAATCCCAGTTTCCCTTTATTATGTGTGTGTTTATAGCCACTAAGCATGTGCAGAGTGCCTTTCCTTTGTGGGTGAGAACAAGACTTTCAAGGTGCCATTAAAAGAACACACACTTTTACCCACTCTACACGAATCACTAGCATATAGATAACTCCTTTAAAAAGCATTTTTTTAAAAAAAACATTCACTTTAATTTGATTTCAAATTGATAGTTTCCTTTGCTGCAGCAAAGCCTGCTCAGAACTCTTGACGCATGCGCATTGGCATCCCAGGGCGGTCTAACCTTCCCCGTTCAAGTCCCTGGCGCGGCTGGCACGTGACTTTGCCCTCTCACGTGACCCGTCCAAGATGGCCGCGCCCGCATTAGTAAGTGACCTGGCGTTTCTTGTTTTTCCTGGCAAGCTGGTATATCTCAGAGAGATGAGAAGTTTGGGGCGTGTTATTAATGGACCTTGAAAGAAATTATGTCTATGGAAAGAGGAAGATCTGTATTTCTTGAATCTCTGTCCTTGTGCCAGCATCTCCATTGCATCTACACTATAGACTTAATGCAGTTTGACACCTTTTTAACTGCCATGGCTCACTGCTATGGAATCCTGGGATTTGTAGTTTTACAGCCAAAGAGTGCTGGGGCCTCTTTGGCTACAACTCCCAAGATTCCACAGCATTGAGCTGTAGAATCATAGAATCAAAGAGTTGGAAGAGACCTCATGGGCCATCCAGTCCAACCCCCTGCCAAGAAGCAGGAATATTGCATTCAAATCACCCCTGACAAATGGCCATCCAGCCTCTGCTTAAAAGCTTCCAAAGAAGGAGCCTCCACCACGCTCCGGGGCAGAGAGTTCCACTGCTGAACTGCTCTCATAGTCAGGAAGTTCTTCCTCATGTTCAGATGGAATCTCCTCTCTTGAAGTTTGAAGCCATTGCTCCATTGCGTCCTAGTCTCCAAGGAAGCAGAAAACAAGCTTGCTCCCTCCTCCCTGTGGCTTCCTCTCACATATTTATACATGGCTATCATCTCCTCTCAGCCTTCTCTTCTTCAGGCTAAACATGCCCAGTTCCCTAAGCCGCTCCTCATAGGGCTTCTTCTCCAGACCCTTGATCATTTTAGTCACCCTCCTCTGGACACATTCAAGCTTGTCAATATCTCTCTTGAATTGTGGTGCCCAGAATTGGACACAATATTCCAGATGTGGTCTAACCAAAGCAGAATAGAGGGCTAGCATTACTTCCTTAGATCTAGACACTATGCTCCTATTGATGCAGGCCAAAATCCCATTGGCTTTTTTTGCCGCCACATCACATTGTTGGCTCATGTTTAACTTGTTGTCCACGAGGACTCCAAGATCTTTTTCACACGTACTGCTCTCGAGCCAGGCATCCCCCATTCTGTATCTTTGCATTTCATTTTTTCTCCCAAAGCTATGGCAATTAAAGTGGTATCAAAGTGTATTTCTTCAGTGTAGATTAGGCATGGGCAAGCCTTGGCCCTCCATAGAGTCATAAAATCATATAATAATAAAAAAATAAACTTTATTGATACCCCGCCACCATCTCCCCAATGGGGACTCGGAGTGGCTTACATGAGGCCAAGCCCAAACAGAAAATTACAGTAAAATAAAGCCATGGTCTAGAGGCATTCTCTCCTGGGGTTTTGCCTGCATCTATGGCAAACATCCTCAGAGGTAATGAGGTCTGTTGGAACTAGGAAGAAAGGTTTATATATCTGTGGAATGACCAGGGTGGGACAAAGGACTCTTGTCTGCTGGAACTAGGTATGAATGTTTCAAATGACCACCTTGATTAGCATATACTGGCCTGACAGTTCCTAGAGCAAACTTTTGTGGTGATTAGATGTCCTTGTTTGTTTCCTCTCTGTTGTTGTGCTGTTGTAATTTTAGAGTTTTTTTAATACTGGTAGCCAGATTTTATTCATTTTCATGGTTTCAGGAGAGAATGCCTCTAGACCATGGCCCTATAGCCCGAAAAAACCTACAACAACCCAGTGATTCCGGCCATGAAAGCCTTCGACAATAAAATAAAACCGAAAATGCAAACAATAAACAACAAATAACATAATTACATCAAACATATGAAAACATAGCAATATAAAATTAGAATAGGCACAATGGCAATGACAGTGGGCGGGCTACATGTAATGATTAAAAGAAAGACTGATTAAAACTAATTAAAACTCAGGCGAGATAAAAGTGAGACAGATTATCTGCGGAGGAGGACTCATTATAGCAGGGGTTGTGGAATCAGGCTTTCCCACAAAGGGGGGGGGGGCATATACTCCAATGACAAAACGTTGAGGCTAAGCAATAGTGTGAGAATGTAAACCTATTCATCAAAAGCGCAGCAGAAGAGCCAGGTTTTAAGGTCCTTTTTAAAGGTTTCTAAGGTAGGGGCTTTCCTAATTTCTCCAGGTAGTGAGTTCCAGAGTTGGGGGGCCACAGAGGAAAAGGCTCTCTCCCTTGTACTTACTAGGCGAGCTTGTGAAATTGGCAGGGGCGAAAGAAGGGCCTCCTCAGAAGAACGGAGGGCCCGAGTTGTTCATGGAGATACAGTCACGAAGGTAGGCGGGTCCCAAACCGTTTAGGGCTTTATAGGTGATAACCTGCACCTTGAATTGGGACCGGAAAATAAACGGCAGCCAGTGGAGCTCCTTATACAGGGGGGTTAAAATCATGGATTTGGAAGAGACCTCATAGGCCATCCAGTCCAATCCCATTCTGCCAAGAAGCAGGAAAATTGCATTCAAAGCACCCCCACCAGATAGCCATCCAGCCTCTGTTTAAAAGCTTCCAAAGAAGGGACCTCAACCACACTCTGGGGCAAAGAGTTCCACTGCTGAACAGCTCTCACAGTCAGGAAGTTCTTCCTAATGTTCAGATGGAATCTCCTTTCTTGTAGTTTGAAGCCATTGTTCTGCGTCCTGGTCTCCAGGGAAGCAGAAAACAAGCTTGCCCACTCTTCCTTATGACTTCCTCTCACATATTGATACATGGCCCTCATCATGTCTCCTCTCAGCCTCTCGATTGACTGTGTGCTGGGTTTCTGTTAAAGACTTGTTAATGGGCTTAGTCGGAGATATAGTATTTACTGGAATCTAATGCTAACCTATTTTGGCTAAATGACCTTGCCAAAATTAGGGTGTGCAATAGATTTGCACAATACAGTAAGTTTCGTGCTGAGCCCAAGCAAAAGGGGAATGTACTTCAGGAGCTGCACTCAGAGCTCCTCTTTTAGGGACGTCATCTCTACTTAAATGGCCAGGACTCAGTGCAATGCAATCCTGGGATTGGTACTTTGGTATTTTATTTATCGTGTCATCCGCAACCAGACCATTGTATTACATTTCTAACAGAACTAAACAAACAAACAGATAAAAAAACACAAATTTTGCAAACTTGGTAGTTGATTAAATGTCCTTTGACCAGTATCTGGCCACTTGGAGTGCCTCTGGTGTTACTATAAGAAGGTCCTCCATTGTGCATGTAGCAGGGCTCAGGTTGCATTGCAGCAGGTGGTCTGTGGTTTGCTCTTCTCCACACTCGCATGTTGTGGATTCAACTTTGTAGCATTTCTTAAGATTGGCTCTGCATCTCGTACTTTGGTGAGGCACCAGCAGTCTTTGACAGAGAAGGCTGAAAAACTTGTAGAAATGCAACTCCCAGATTCCACAGCTTTGAACCAAGACAAAGTGGATTCATTCTACAGCACCCTGAGGTTTTCCTTTCCATTGATAGAAGCTTTGGATTTCTAACAAAATTGTTTGTAAGTAGGCAGCAACAGTAATGCACACCTTTTTTTGTCCAAATTACAAAGAGTGTAATTTTTGCCGCTGCACATTGCATTCGGCAGCATTTTTTTTTTTTTTTTTGGTTTCAGGGTTTTGAAAATTGAGGTGCAAATTAGATTCAGTGGTACACTAGACTCGAGTAAATATGGTAGTAACAAGCAACACTATAAAGGAAGGGAGGATGGACAATAATAATAGTAATAATAATAAAACTTTATTTATATACTACCCTTTCTCCCCTAGGAGACTCAGCGGTTTCCAAATATGCATAAATACAACAGACATACAAAAGGAAAAATAAAACATAAAACATTGACATATATAATGAAAATCAATATAAAAACAGTTCTGCTCTCTTATTTTGTGCAAGGTAAGCTACTTGGGGCCAAAATTCTGATAAAAGGCCTAAGCTATTAGGCGGGCTGGGCTGAAACTAGTGCAGAGAAAAGGGAGGCATGGGGAGACAGAATGCTACAGTGCAGAAGCCGGTCTCAGCAATGGTCATACTGGGGGACCAGGGGCCACTAATTTCCAGGGCTAATTTAAGGACTATTTAAAGGGTCTGGGCTGGAGGACAAGTGTTCTCAAATGGAAGGGTAATGGCCGGAATGCAATAGGACAATAGGTCAACTGATTAATTGTAACTGATGTACAGCCAAGTTAGTGTTGACTGAGTCTCCGGAACAAAAGTTGTTCCACAATTGTGGTGCTACAGCTGTGCGAAGTCCCTCTCCCATGTTCCAGCACAATGTGTGAACCTCACTGTTGGACCTCAGTCCTCAAACAGTTGCCAGTTCAGTGGCTGTGCAACTGGGAAAGCTGACCAGTTGGTGGCACTGCAATATTACAGGACCATGCCTTAGTGAAGTTCTTCTGCAGTTATACTCTATATATCATTTCTAGGTGACAGCCATATTATTCTGTTACAGCAAAATTGCACAGAGTGCTTTGGTGCCTTAACATCGAGTATGTTTATTATACCATAAGTATTCATGAACCACATGGTCCACAATTCCATAGAAGTTTAAGCCATAATCAACTCTGGTTGCACAAGAGTTTGGATCTTTTAGTGTGTATGATATAATTGTTGGGTAATTTTCCAACAATGTAAAGGCAACATGGTTTTAGTAGTATACTAGCTGTCCCCTGCCATGCGTTGCTGTGGGTTCTGTGTGGGAGGTTTGGTTCAATTCTGTCATTGCTGGGGTTCAGAATGCTCTGTGATTGTCGGTGAACTATAAATCCCAGCAACTACAACTCCCAAATGTCAAGGTTCTATTATCCCCAAACTCCACCAGTGTTCACTTTTGGGCATATTGAGTATTTGTGTAGAGTTTGGTCCAGATCCATCATTGTTTGAGTCCACGGTGCTCTCTGGATGTAGGCAAACTACAACTCCAAAATCAAAGGACACTGCCCACCAAACCCTTCCAATATTTTCCACTGGTCATGGGAGAACTGTACGCCAAGTTTGGTTCAATTCCATCGTTGGTGGGGTTCATATTGTAGATGAACTATAAATCCCAGCAACTACAACTTCCAAATGACAAAATCATTTTTTTTGAGTGAAGGACATACATTGGGTTGTTAGGTGTCTTGTGTCCAAATTTGGTGTCAATTGGTCCAGTGGTTTTTGAATTCTGTTAATCCCACAAACTAACATTACATTTTTATTTATATAGATGTATACATGTATGTACTATCTCTTCCACAGAATGGGTTGGATCCACTTAACTGTATCATTGAAATCCATAATATACAAGTCATGATCAATCTCCATTCATTTGAGTAGCTGTATTTTAAAGCATGGTTAAGTGTACAGCTTTATAATATGCAAAAAGTGATGCATAATAATGGTTCCTACAGTAAAGACATTCTTCCAAATATTTAGGTAGAATCTTGTTTTCTTTTGAAATTTTAAAGGCCTTATTCTAATTTCTAGATTGGTAGAAAACAAATTTGCTCTTCTTCTATATAATATCCCATCCGATGCTTAAAGACAGCTATCATTTCACCTCTCAGTCTTCTCTAAACATACTCAGATCCTTCAGTCATTTTTCATAAGACATTATGTTCAAAATCTTTGATAATCTTGGTTGTCCTCCTCAGAATATGCTCCAATATCGTTCCAGAACTGTGGTTTTCCTAGTGAGGTCTGATTAAAGCAGAATAAAATGGCACTAATATTTGAACTGGATTTGATTATCTTGTTGATGCAGCTCAGCTGCATTGATGCCTTATTCTGGTATGTGCTGCAGTTCCTGAAAAATGAATCACCTTCCCAT
This sequence comes from Anolis sagrei, assembly GCF_037176765.1. Lineage (NCBI taxonomy): Eukaryota > Metazoa > Chordata > Lepidosauria > Squamata > Anolidae > Anolis > Anolis sagrei. The sequence continues at coordinate 73,134,187 of NC_090035.1, read as the reverse complement.
TAGCTTTCTTCTTTCCTCAGCTCCGACAATGCCGAGGCATGGTCTCATTGCTGTACTCTACTTCTCGCTATAACAGCAGTTCAACTGGTTCCACTGCGAATCCTGTAAAAGTTGGTGTTCTCCAATATCTCAGCAACCGTTTTTATGATGTTGAAACCTTTGTAGACGTCAGCAAGGCACTAAAGAAGTGGAATCTGCACAGAAAAAACAAGTATGGGCACCCTTAATGTTGATTGCTTCCTTTCAAATTTCAATGTCTTATAGTGGTGGACAAAGCACTCCATTTGGTAAAATGTATGTTCCATGCACTTTTGGAAAGTGTGTATTTCTTTTCTTTTGAATGTGCTGTGTGAAGCACAATGGGAGCAAACGCATTGCCAGTGTAATCCCACCTGTATATCCTATGCCAGTGCAACTTCGGCTGCATCTACACTGCCATATAATGCAGTTCCAAACTGTACTATATTTATTTATTTATTTATTTACGGCATTTATATGCCGCCCTTCTCACCCCAAAAGGGGCTCAGAGCGGCTTACAAGATATATATACATACAATATATTATATTATTAGCATAGTACAATATCAGTATTAAATATTACTATATTGTACTATACCATTGTATTGTAATATTATTAGTAATATTGTTGCAGCATGATAGGAGAGATAATATCAAGAGAGATCCTTTTCGGAGAAAGAAAAGTATGTTTATTTCCAGCTGGCACCCTGGAGTGGAGCTGTGTCCAAAAGCAACCAGAGCACCCGATAAAGGCATTGTCTGTGTCTTTTATACCCTCCAAATGCAGGCAAACGACATGCTTCTACATACATTGACATCATTCACTACGTCACTTTAGCATCATAGAAATATCAAATTCTATCTTCCAACATACAAAAGGCAGGTCTCTGCATTTCTTTCTAAAGAGCAGCATACAGCTTGCAGGTTACATTCATCAATCAAGGGGCCTGCTTTGACCTGTCAGGAGGGAGGGAGGGTAGGCTCCTTACTTAGCTATAGCCTGGATTATGTTGCAGCAGTTTCTGTATCTGGAATGTATAGATAACATGTTCCCCTCTTCTCCCCCTTTCAGCATTCCTTCTCTGTCCTGCTGGCTTTCGTACACAGAGAGAACCTGATTTTTCTATACATTTCAGTTCTTGTAAAGTACATATAATATATGCATAAATAAATATCTATTTTTTCAATATCTCCCCATCAATATTACATGTAATATAAATATATAATTATAATATCATATTATTATTAGTAGTATTATATTGCATTACATTATAATAAATATTATATGTATATACAATATATTATATTATAGTACATTATATTATATTATTAGAATAGCACAGGAGACAAGGTGGAACTGTCTTCTGCCCCCCTCTCTCTTCACTCTGGCCGAGAGCAGCATTTAGTGCTGGGGGGAGGGGTCCCCAACTGATAACATATGTAAGAGACAAGATGGAACTGACTATATGGTCATTATAGACTCATATCATGCAGGAGCCCCCGGTGGCACAGTGGGTTAGACCCCTGTTCCGACAGGACTGAAGACCGACAGGTCGCAGGTTCAAATCCGGGGAGAGGCGGATGAGCTCCCTCTATCAGCTCCAGCTCCTCATGCGGGGACATGAGAGAAGCCTCCCACAAGGATGATAAAAACATCAAATCATCTGGGCATCCCTGGGCAACATCCTTGCAGACGGCCAATTATCTCACACCAGAAGAAACTTGCAGTTTCTCAGGTCGCTCCTGACACGACAAAAAAAAATAATGCAGTTACCGGTAACTGCATTGAACTGCACTATATAGGTCTGCACTGACCATATAATGAAGTTTCAAATTGCATCACATGGTAGTGTAGATCCAGTCTTAGCTGTTTCTGGAGATAGCCTGATGCCTTTTTTTTTTCACTTCCTTCTTCACATTTGCAGTTCTCTCCTCTATGTTATTCCCTTTTGAGTTATAGTTCAACCCAGAACTTGGAAGACTTTTGAGTTTTTTTGATAATGCGTTTCCCAGAATGCCCAGTGGCCCTGTGCTGGCTGATGAAGTTTTGGAAAGTAAAGTTTGCAGTCTGATTTAGGAAGATTTTTTAAAGTTCATTTCTTTTGTACTACAACCTCCAGAATTCCCTAGGAAAGCATGCTTGCTGGGGATTTATAATCCTACCCATCACCAAAACTTCAGCACTTTGTCCAACAGAAGTAGAAACTGGAAGCCAGAACCATTTCAATTTCAAGGTTAAAAAAAATATAAGACACTTCAAGGTGTTAAAATGCAAGAAAAGCTCTGCTGCATTATTTATTATTTATTTAAAACTTTTATATCCCGATCTTCTCACCTCCGTAGAGGGACTCAGACCGGCTTACAACAAGGATTCAATGCTACTAATTCAAGTTAAAAGATTGTACAACAATACAAGATAAAAATACATATAGATAAAATACATATATACCAAATCGCCAAGGTAAAATAATGTTCAACTCAGTCCGCATATGTGGTCACTCACTTTGGTCTGTAACCAGTCTCAGCCATTATTCTGGGAATGCTTCGTTCCATAATCAGTATTTTACTAGACTCCTGAAGGACAAGAGGGAGGAGGCAGATCTAATCTCGCTTGGGAGAGAGTTCCGTAGCCGAGGGGCCACCACAGAGAAGGCCCTGTCTCTCGTTCCCACCAAACGTGCTTGCGAAGGTAGTGGGACCGAGAGCAGGGCCTCTCCGGAACATCTTAATGTCTTTGATGGTTCATAGGGGAGAATACGTTCGGACAGGTAAATTAGACCAACATCTGAATTCCCCCATCCAACAGTAGCTAGATAGAGACTTCCAGTAAACCTCCAAGCAGCGTATGAAATGATATATGCTCTATTGTGGTGCCTTGGATATTTAAAATGATAGTTTTGTAGCTTAAATCTATCCTCACAGGTTAAAAGAATCAGGAGCTGGTCATGGTACAGTGGATAGAGTGTCAGGCTTGATGCAGATTATCTGGAACTGGAATTTGTATTGGATGAACTGGGGAAAAGGATGCCCCAACAATTTTAATTCTTATTATGTGTTTTGTCAAAATATAATTCAAAGAGTAGTTTTTCCAGCACCTACGTATCCTGTGATAATAGCAACAGGTGTTGTAGTTCAGCCCATGATTGTGTCTGGTACTCATGTTAATGTGGACGTAGGTCATGGAGATTCTGGGCCTGTGAGCCTTCATGAGATTTTAAGTTCTGAAAATGAGCAGTCTGTGCTTCCAACAGTCAGTGAAGGTCACATTCCACATGGTGCAGCAGAGCTGTTCTCTAGGGAAAAGAGTTCAGAGGCTAAAATCCCTGGTGCAGAAAATAATGACCTTACAGCCTCTGAGAATGCCTGCCATAGATGCAGGTGAAATGTCAGGAGAGAATGCTTCTAGAACATGGCCATACAGCCTGGAAAGCTCACAACAACCCAGTGATTCTGGCCATGAAAGCCTTCGACAATATAGAAAATAATGAGTTGCAAGATAGTGAGTTGGTAGATAGGAGGCTTAGTTTTTGCAAACTTCTGGCTGCTCAGCAGAACCCCTGAAGGTCACAGCGCCTCTTACAGAAGAAACCCATAGCAGAAACTCATGGAAGTAGACATGACTTCATGTCTTTATTAGAGAGGCCGGGATCATTTCCTGGGCAATCTGGTCAATGTTGGTAATTGAGACAACAGCTCGTGCCAAGTCCTGATCAAGCTTACTGGGGGAATTCTAGTTTCATGTCTTTGCTCCTGTTTCAGGCTTCCAAGTTTGAAGGATTGTTCCTGGATTTTTATTTGATCTTATGCTGCCTTTTATTTCCTGGTTCCCTTGCATTCCTCTGCTGGATGTCCTGTTGCTTTGGGATTTTGGATTACTCTTGTACCTTGAACCTTGTGGACTATTTTACACATATAGACTTTGAAGTTTTTACTATTTTTGTTGAAGTGCTTTTTATATAATCTTCAATAAACTGCTTTGCTGATTTAACTTGGAGTGTGGTGGTTAAGTACAGAGGTGTTTCCTGGCCTGGAGCGCAACAACAGGTATCCTAGTGGGCTTGCTAGACATAACGCAAAATACCAATGTGGTTAAAACAAATACCATGAAACCCTTGAGGAAATAAAATGAGGTAGTGCCACCCGCAACAGTAGTTCCTTTTGTTAAATAAGGAAGTTGTTGGTGTCAGGCCTGGGAAAAGGTGAAGCTTGTGTTTTAAGAGAAGGAGAACTGATGGTAAAATATGAGCTGCCCAAACAGAAAGTCCTGGCATCAATCTTCCAGATTGCCAGATGCGGGGATTAAAAAGCAAATGAAAGGGAGAGCCTCTCTGTCTGCTTCCAGCCAAAGTAGTGAACCGAGAGTACATTTGTAATGTATTTTAAAAGCACAATGTTTAAAAGCTTGGCATTATATTAAGTGTCCTGTGACCAGTAGCTGGCCACTTGGAGTGCCTTTGGTGTTCCTTTAAGAAGGTCCTCCATTGTGCATGTGGCAGGGCTCAGACTGCATTGTAATAGGTGGTCTGTGGTTTGCTCCTTTCCACACTCACATGTCGTGGAGTCCACTTTATCAAAGTAGATAATACTGGTTTAGATGAACGGACATTCATAGCTTTCTTTCAGAAGTTTTGTGATCTTCCAAAGGCATTGATCGGTTTCTTGATTCAAATCAATCTTATCATTTTCAGTAGTTTAGAGAAGTAATGTAAAGGTTTTTCCCTAACATTAAGTCAGGCGTGTCCGACTCTGGGGGTTGGTGCTCATTTCCATTTCTAAACTGAAGAGCTGGCATTGTCCATAGACACCTCCAAAGTCATGTGGCCAGCATGACTGCATGGAGCACTGTTACCTTCCTACTGGAGTGTTACCTATTGATCTACTCACATTTGCATGTTTTCGAATTGCTAGGTTGGCAGAAGCTGGGGCTAACAGTGGGAGCTCACTCCGCTCCCTGGATTCGCACCTGCGACTTTTTGGTTAGGAAGTTCAGCAGCTCAGCGGTTTAACCTGTCAAGTTAAGGCGCAACTTGACAGAAGCAAAATGCTAGATCCACCAGACACAGCTCTGTAAATCAAGGACTCTGGAGACTTTGGTTACAAAAGAAAAACTCAGTTTACTAAGCACAGAAAAAACACGTCCATCTACAGCGAGTGACACACAGGAAGAGAAAGGAAAACCGAAAGTCAAAACAGAACTTTGCAGCTGTTAATCTTCTTGCAGAAGAGAGTTTATCTTAAGGTCACTTAATCACAGCCTCAACATAAACATTTCAGTACAGCATTTCCATTCTCAGTGGCATCCATATTTGCTACACAAGAATTACATTTAAAACGAATACACATAATACATATAATACCTCAATAAATCCTGACATAACCCACTGCACCTCTGGGGGCTCCTAGTTTAGAGAGCAACATGTGAAATCTTGGTAATTGAGTTTCCAATCTTCCCAAAATAATGTTTGAATATGTGTCCACCAACTCCATCTTTAGGCTTTGCATTGAAGCATGCGAGCGTTATGGATTTGAAGTTGGAGCTGCTGTCTTTGTCCTGAACCTGAAAGGAAGAATTAGGTATGCAATGTACACTCTACCTGTGGTGTTTGTTGTCAGCATGATTAGTGGACCTTTTGGGAAATCACTCATTTGAAATTCCTCTTGTTTTTTTTTAATACCATTTTTGTAGTCTAAAGCTACTCAGGCCCCTTCCACACAGTTGAATAAAATCTCACATTTCCTGCTTCGAACTGGACTGTATGGCATTGTGGACTCAGATAACCCAGTTCAAAGCAGATAGCACTTATGATTCGTGCAATTAATTCCTTCCTCAATCCGGATCTCCCTCCCCGACAATTTCCATTGCCCAATCTCCCAGTGTTTTAAAATTTTATCCTTAAATTTGGCTTTGCCCCTTGCAATTTCTGTGTGTTTACTGTCCTATTTTATACTGCTGTTCTCGCTTATTATTTAGGTTTTGCATTTCATGTTTTTTAGTTCTGTTATGCCTTGTGTTATATTGTGTTATGCTTTTGTGTAATATTGTGTTTACTGTATTGAAGGGCGTGGCCTCTTGTAAGCCACCCCGAGTCCCCCTGGGAGAGATGGAGCGGGGTACAAATAAAGTATTATTATTATTATTATTATTATTATTATTATTATTATTATTATTATACTAGCCGTCCCCTGCCATGCATTGCTGTGTGGGAGGTTTGGCCCAATTCTATCGTTGGTGGGGTTCAGAATGCTCTGTGAGTGTAAGTGAACTATAAATCCCAGCAACCACAACTCCCAAATGTCAAGATTCTATTTTCCCCAAACTCCACCAGTGTTCACATTTGGGCATATGGAGTCTTATTGGTCCAGATCCATCATTGTTTGAGTCCACAGTGATCTCTGGGTGTAGGTGAACTACAACTCCAAAACTAAAGGACACTGCCCACCAAACCCTTCCAGTATTTTCCGTTGGTCATGGGAGAACTGTGTGCCAAGTTTGGTTCAATTCCATCGTTGGTGGGGTTCAGAATGCTCTTTGATTGTAGGTGAACTATAAATCCCAGCAACTACAACTCCCAAATAACAAAATCATTTTTTTGAGTGAAGGACATACATTGGGTTGTTAGGTGCCTTGTGTTCAAATTTGGTGTCAATTCGTCCAGTGGTTTTTGAGTTCTGTGAATACCACAAACGAACATTACATTTTTATTTATATAGAATGTGGGATTTCTGCCCTGATATTCTGGGTTGTATGGCTGTGTGGAAGGCATCCTAAGAAAAAGCTGGTTTGTGTCTTTAAAAGTTTTGAGTCAAAGTCTTTATATGATTTGGGAGCTGTTTTCAGCACTTTTGGAAGTCAGGATAAATATATCTTAAATATATTGTGTCTATAATAAAAGGAATGTCCTCATCCTATAACATGTAGAGCCTAATTCTGTAGTTTGAAGCTGTTTTGCATGCACAATTATTCTTTTACATCTGTTGCTTAGGCTACCTTGTGAAGCATTATCTGCATTGCTGGAACTGTTATATTCCTTTAGGGCCTGGGGTCAAAATAACTGGTACCAGAATAGTATCACAAAATGGAAAAACGACCTGGATTTTCAAAACTATGAAGAAATCCGCTTGGAGGCCATCGACGTCAGTGGTTCCATCATCAGCTACAATGGTCTGGATAACCTAGGTGAGAAATTGGGCTCTACTTAGGCCTGTGATTATTATTTATTGATGTATAGTGCTAAGAGAATTGCAATGTCTGAGTTTGAAAAGTTATTTCAACTCCCAGAAGCACCTAGCCAGAAGTCTGGGAGTTGTAGTCCAAAACGTAACTTTGCCAAACTCTGTTTCAAATTCTGGAGATTTTTGAATATCCTGATTTGGAAATCATTAGATATAATTTGGATAAACAGGTAAAAGTTTCCCCTTGACATTAAGTCTAGTCGTGTCCGATTCTGGGGGGTTATTGCTCATCTTCATTTCTAAGTTCAAGAGCTGGCGTTGTCCATAGACACCTCCTAGGTCATGTGGCTGGCATGACTCAGGGCGGATCACAATGCGTGGCAAACATTCAATGCCATAGACACACAACATATATAGACGGAGACACAAAGGTTATTTTTAACCATTACATCCAAAAAACTTTTTAACCATTACATCTGGTTTTAATTGTGTCGTATTTATTGTTAAAGTTTACTTTTTGATTTTTATTTACTGCTGTATTGTTGTTGTCTTTTATTGTTGTATTGGGTCTCGGCCTATTGTAAGCCGCACGGAGTCCTTTGGGAGATGGTAGCAGGGTATAAATAAAGGTTGATTATTATTATTATTATTATTATTATTATTATTATTATTTAACTTTCTAGTTTCATGAGGGTATGCTTTTTGAATTCTGGCCACCGGGGGAGCTGTCACTTCACCATCTACTTGTGACACTGATGAAGTACTTCCTCATTCTTTTGCACGCTGCTGGAGAGTTTTTATGGCGTCGTAAATTAGTTAAATTAGCCTAAGTTTCCAAGCAAGGCTTCCCAGATTCAATTAAAGTATGGCATCATTTTACCACTCATTACAAGAATAGGAAAGGCCTTATGAGTCAGTGAATGGCTATAACCCTATTAGTGCTATAAATAGAAGCACAGTACAAGTGTGCTATACAATGGAAGTCCAATGAAAGAACAATAGACATCCGGTTCTTATGAAATCTGTATCAAATGCCAGGCTGTGTTTGGTAAGTCTTTTGATGCCACTGCATATAAATCTTTCGCCTGTAGCTACAGAATCCTCCTTCTGATTTGTATCCTCATGATATCTTGCCTTTGATTTTATTCTTGCCAAGAATAGGTCTTTTTTTCCCCAGCAACCCAGTTGTATAACAAAAGCAAAGCTTCTTCCTTCTGATGTGATTAGTCAGGTGCTTGGGCTGCTGATGAAAAGGTCTATTCGCACACTTAGCCCCAGAAAACCTTGTGATAGGTTCGCATTCAGGTTGCCATAAACCAGAAATGACTTGAAGGCACAGAATAACAACAGTACTTCCATTGTATAGTGCATAGCATTTTAACTCTTTGTGTAGCGTTGTCTGTCCCGTGCATGTATGTGTGTAATGTCATATTTTGCATTTCATTTGGAGACCATTATTATTATTATTATTATTATTATTATTGAGAAGAATGAATGGAAGACACCAAAGCATATATATATGGCATTAGTGTGGGTGGATGTGTGAAGTGCCTTTAAGTAGGGCAGTGGGACCTTATTATTATTATTATTATTATTATTATTATTATTATTATTTGAAACACAACAAGATGAGTCCACAGCAGAGTCCACAGCAGACAAGATCACTCTGCTGGCTGTTGAATTGGATCACACGTCGGACACTTCCCAAGTGTCTAGGACTGTGTGATGTATTGGCGAATAATGCGTGCAGATTCCAGTAAGGTGGCCTTTTGCAGCTGGCAGATGGTGATTTTGTTACTGCCGATTGTGTTTAAGTGCAGGCCAAGATCTTTAGGCACTGCACCCAGTGTGACGATCACCACTGGGACCACCTTGTGCCAGAGTCTTTGCAATTTGATCATTTAAATCCTCATTTCGTGTCAGCTTTTCCAGTTGTTGCTCTTCAGTTCTGCTGTCGCCTGGGATTGCAACATCAACGATCCATACTTTGTTTTTTAACATGATTGTGAGGTCAGGAGTGTTGTGCTCCAAAACTCTCTCTGTATGAATTCAGAAATCCCAGAGTAGTTTGACGTGTTCATTTTCTGTAACTTTTTCCAGCTTGAGATACCACCAGTTCTTTGTCGCAGGCAGATGGTATTTGTGGCACAAGTTCCAATGGATTATCTGAGCAACGGTGTTGTGTCTCTGCTTATAGTCTGTCTGTGCGATCTTCTTGCAGCAGCTGAAGATACGATCTATTGTTTCCTCTGCTTCCTTACATATTTATCCTATTTATATCCTGCTTTTCTCTACCCCGAAGGGGACTCAAGGCAGCTTTACATATAGGCAACTATTCAATGCCTTTGGACAAAAACATCCGGGCGTCCCCTGGGCAACGTCCTTGCAGATGGCCAATTCTCTCACGCCAGAAGCAACTTGCATTTTCTCAAGTCACTCCTGACACAAAAAAAGCCTTTGGACAGCATATAGTAAAAATAAAATATATAGTAAAAATGTGCCCGCCAGGTTAGTATGTTATGCGTTTAGTTACCATTGGGTTGTTGTGAGTTTTTCTGGGCTGTCTAGCCATGTTCCAGAAGCATTCTCTCCTGACGTTTCACCCGCATCTACGGCAGACATCCTCTGAGGTTGTGAGGTCTGTTGGAAACTAGGCAAGTGAGGTTTATATATCTATGGAATGTTCAGGATGGGAGGCAGGAAGCAGCCAGGCTTTGAAGCTGCAAGGCTATTCAGTGCTGATCAAGGTGGCCAGTTGCAACATTCACACCTACCTCAAACAGACAAGAGTTCTTTCTCCCACCCTGGACATTCCACAGATATATAAACCCCACTTTCCTAGTTTCCAACAGATGTCACAACCTCTGAGGATGCCTGCCCTAGATGCAGGCGAAACGTCAGGAGAGAATGCTTCTGGAACATGGCCATATAGCCCAGAAAACACACAACAACCCTGTCATTCTGACCATGAAAGCCTTTGACAATGCATCTTTTCATTTCTTATCTGACCATTGACTGGCAATTGTGTTGACATATTTAACATAGGCAAGAATGAGGTCTGAGAGTGATGCAATTCCTTAAGGGACGGCTGATGCATACTCTCTGTTTGTGGGTGTGTATGTGAGGTTGCAATATAGTTTGCATATTCATAACATGATACTAGGTGAATGATAGGGAGGGAACATGGATGAAATAGGTTTTGGTTGTCTGTGAGAGTGAGAGGTATTACAACATCGGAAGTGAGAATTAATTTGGGTGGAGAAAGTCATGTGGCATCACAGTATGGAAGAAATATATCTTGGCAGTACTCTTAAGAAGAGTATCCTGATTTGCAAGGTCGTCCTTTCAAATTGAGGACACAAATGACCCCAAGTTTCATAAGATGTGATCTTACAAGGAGGAAAAATCAGAATGCTGATTTTGTGGTGGTGCAATGGGTTAAACCTTTGTGCCGGCAGGTCTGCTGACCAAAAGGTTGGCAGTTCAAATCCAGAGAGTGGAGTCAGCTCCTGCCTGTCAGTTTCAGCTTCTCATGAAAAGACATGAGAGAAACCTCCCATAACCTCCCACAGGATGGTCAAACATCTGGGCGTTCCTGGGCAACGTCCTTGCAGACAGTGAATCCTCTCACACCAGAAGCGACTTGAAGTTTTTCAAGTTGCTCCTGACATGAAAACCTATGGCAAAGAACCCTCTCAAAGGGCCATATGGACAACTGAGAAAGGACACTGAAAGGCCAAACTGCCTGGAACTCCACTTCTAGTTTTGAATAAATGGTTTTTTTATGTTCAACATCACAGAAAAACATTGCAAAAGGTTTCAAAAACTCATAGTTACATCTGAAGACTTTCAGGAGCGGCCATTCACTTTTTAAATATTGGCCAGAGATTTGTAATAGTAATTATCACATCTTTCATGGTGACATTTTAGGTAGAAAGCATGTCAAGCTGATGCAAATGGAAGCAACTTAAAACACACTGGTTTGGCCCATACTGATCTGACCCATTCCATGGAGTTGTATTTCAGAGTTGTCAAGGGCCAAAAACATCTTTGGATGCCACATGAACTTTGACCCAACAAAAATTCACCCTTTTAGACCATGCAAATGAAATGTATTTGCATACTCCAGAAACTTTGTTTTTGCTTTGTATTCTTCGATTACCCAAGACACAAAACTTTGTAAACTTTTGCATATATCTGCCTATTTATTTATTTACTTCATTTATGCCCCACCTCTCTCACCCCGCAGGGGCCTCAAAGCGGCTTACAGACTCCGGCAAAATTCAATGCCGCATGTCAACATAACCATTAAAATATACCCCAGCAACTATAAAACAATTAAAACACATGAGCAAATAAACTCAGAGAGCAATAAAAACAGATTAAAACATAGAAAGTGCTTGATTTCATTTATCCATAATCCTTGTTCATAATCCTTGTTCGAACTGTGTCGAAATCTATACTGTTTTAATTCCCCAAACGTCCGCATACAGAGCCAGGCCTTTAGCTATGTTTCTGAAGACCAGAAGGGATGTGGCCTGCCTGATGTCGCTAGGGAGGGAGTTCCACAGCCGAGGGACCACCGCTGAGAAGGCTGTGTCTCTCGTTCTCACCAATTGTGCTTGTGAAGGAGGTGGGACAGAGAACAGGGCCTTCCCAGCAGATCTTAAAGCTCTAGTTGGCTCATAAGCAGAGATATTCTTTTTTTGTGTCAGGAGCGACTTGAGAAACTGCAAGTCACTTCTGGTTAAACCCTTGTGCCAGCAGAACTGCTGACTAACACATCAGCGGTTTGAATCCAGGGAGAGCGGGTTGAGCTCCATCTGTCAGCTCCAGCTCCCCATGCAGGGACATGAGAGAAGCTTCCCACAAAGATGATAAAACATCAAAACATCTAGGCATCCTCTGGGCAACGCCCTAGCAGACGGCCAATTCTCTCACACCAGAATTGATAAGGGGAGATGTGTTTGGACAGGTAAGTTGGACCAGAACCGTTTAGGGCTTTATAGGCCAAAGCCAGCACTTTGAATTGGGCTTGGTAACAAACCGGCAGCCAGTGGAGCTGGCACAACAGAGGAGTTGTATGCTCCTTGTATGCCGCTCCAGTAAGGAATCTGGCTTCTGCCTGTTGGGCTACTTGGAGCTTCTGAGCCATCTTCAAAGGCAACCCCACAGAGTGTGTTGTACCCTGCTATACGCCTGCGAATCATGGACTATCTACAGACGTCACATGCAACTCCTGGAACGATTCCATCACTGTCTCCCATCCGTAGGGATACCAAGGTGCTTGTCTATAAAACGATTGTCCTCCTGACCCTGCTATATGACTGCGAAACGTGGACAGTCTACAGATGTCACATGCAACTCCTGGAACGATTTCATCAGCGCTGCCTCCAGAAAATCCTGCAAATCTCTTGGGAAGACAGGCGGACAAATGTCAGCATGCTGGAAGAAGCAAAGACCACCAGCATTGAAGCGATGGTCCTTCGCCATCAACTCCGCTGGACCGGCCGCATTGTCCACATACCCGACCACCGTCTCTCAAAGCAGTTGCTCTGCTCCAAACTCAAGAATGGAAAACTGAATGTTGGTGGGCAGGAAAAGAGATTTAAAGATGGGCTCAAAGCCAACCTTAAAACTCTGGCAGACACCGAGAACTGGGAAGCCCTGGCCCTTGAGCGCTCCAGCTGGAGGTCAGCTGTGACCAGCAGTGCTGTAGAATTCGAAGAGGCACGACTGGAGGGCGAAAGAGAGACACGTGCCAAGAGGAAGGCGTGTCAAGCCAACCTTGACCGGGACCGCCTTCCACCTGGAAACCAATGCCCTCACTGCGGGAGAAGATGCAGGTCAAGAATAGGGCTCTACAGTCACCTACAGACCCACCGCCAGTACACCGATCTTGGAAGACAATCCTACTCGGACAACAAGGGATCGCCTAAGTAAGTAGTAGTCTATACGAGATGTAACAAGAGCTTGGACCACCGTGGCCAAGTCTGGCTTCTCAAGGTACGGTCACAAATGGCACACAAGTTTTAATTGTGCGAAAGCTCCCCTGGCCATCTTGGAGTTCCAGACTCAGAAATGAGTCCAGGATCACTCCCAAGCTGCGTACCTGCGTCTTCAGGTGGAGTGCAAACCCATTCAACACAGACTGTAACCCTAGACCCTGTTCAGCCTTATGACTGACCTGGAGTACCTATTTCCATCTTGTCTGGATTCAATTTCAATTTGTTTGTCCCCATCCAGACCATCACTGCCGCCAAGCACTGGTTTACACATTTGCTGTTATAGGATTTGTTTGATTTTGATTGGGGTGGGGTTTTGGTTTCTTGCCTTTGTGGATAAATCACAGCCTGTTTCCAATTTCTTCTCCTTCTCTGGGGTCCTTCTTATAGTCAACCTGAAAGCCCTGAAATACCTGGACCTCAGCAGGTGCCCCAACATTGACGACTGGAGCTTGTGCCGGCTGACTGCCTTCGGAGACACACTGGAGGAGCTTTCGCTTGCTGGCTGCCCCCGGATCACCGAGAGAGGCCTTGCTTGCCTCCATCATCTTCAGTAAGTACACCAGAGTAGGTTGTATGGTGTGGGTTGTATGTCAGAGGCCATAGGTGCCGGTTTTAACCCATTATTCCATAGGTAAGAGAGGAGTAACAGCTTGGACTGTTAACGCCATGTTCCTTGGATCCTGAGAACCAAGCTGACTTGGTGACGTGAAGCCCAATTCGTTGGAGGCATCAAATGAAATGCCAAATATTTTTAATGTTAATTATATGAATGATTTATGCCTCCACATTTATTTTTTAAGCTCAAGTGAAAAGGCCACCCTAGTGGCACAGCAGGTTAAACCACTGAGCTGCTGAACTTGCTGACCGAAAGGTTGGCGGTTCGAATCCGGGGAGCAGGCTGAGCTCCCGCTGTTAGCCTCAACTTCTGCCAACCAAACAGTTCAAAAATATGCAAATGTGAGTGGATCAATAGGTACCACTTCTGCGAGAAGGTAATGGCACGCCATGTAGTCATGCTGGCCACATGACCTTGGAGGTGTCTACGGGCAACGCTGGCTTAAAAATGGAGATCAGCGCCACTCTCCAGAGTTGGGCACAACTAGACTTAATATCAGGGGAAACCTTTACTTTACTTTAGAAGGCTAGAACCAGGAAAGGAATGGTTTTATTAACTCATCCTCCACTGTTGTTTGCAGAAACCTGAAACACTTGGATGTCTCAGACCTCCCTTCCGTTCAACACAAAGAGTTGGTTCGGATCCTGTTGGAGGAGATGTTACCCCAATGTGACATCGTAGGAATGGGCTATGGGGAAATGGAGCCACGTGTCGAAGATGCCGTGAATAGAGACGAAATGGAGGAGCATCAGGAAGCAACCAGTAACTTGAAAACCCGTGAAATCCATACCTGAGCAGAGAGAGAGGGGACTTTTTTGCTCAGCGAAGACATTCTGCGATTCCCTGTTTCTTGTTTGCATTTAGGCATCACAGAGATGGCAAAGAAGTTTGTTATTCTAAAGTAGCAGCGGGCAATGGTTAAAGGACAAGGGGCTACATTAGCCTCCAAGGAGACTCACCACAACACACACACAAATCAACCTCCAAATGCTTCCAAACACCTTAGAAGTGTGGAGATATATTGCCACGTTTGGCAAAGAACAGTGGTGGACAATTTAGGGTCCAGGAGAGGATGTGACAGGAAACCCACCTCCTTTTTGAAAGTAAGATTTCTCCTGGGCCTAAAATGGTGTCTCACAACTGTACCCAAAATGTCCTCATGCCCTCTATAAAAGAATTTTGGGTGTGGATATTCTTTAAACAACAGTTTGGGGAGCCCTCAAAAATTATTCCGCAGGCCGCATGGAACTCCTGCTCTAAAGCAAGGTTGAATCAATGTTTGACTCAGGATCTACTGTTAGTTGGAAAATCTTTCCTGAAAAAAAAAAACAGAAGTCTACTTTTGGACCTCATTTTTGGAGGGTGGGGGGAAACAGATATGTATTTATTTATCATCTCAGAAGCAAATCGAGAGTACAGTTGCAATGTATTTAAAAACTCAAAGTTTTTAAAAAACTTGGCATTATACTGTCCTTTGACAAGTAGCTGGTCACTGGTGTTGCTATAAGAAGGTCCTCCATTGTGCATGTGGCAGAGCTCAGGTTGCATTGTAGTAGGTGGTCTGTGATTTGCTCTTCTCCACACTCACATGTCATGGACTCCACTTTGTGGCCCCATTTCCTAAGGTTGTCTCTGCATCTCGTGGTGCCACAGCACAGCCTGTTCACCATCTTCCAAGTCGCTCAGTCTTCTGTGTGCCCAGGAAGGAGTCCCTCATTTGGTCTCAGCCACTGATTGAGGTTCCGGGTTTTTGCCTGCCGCTTTTGGACTCTTGCTTGCTGAGGTGTTCCTGCGAGTATCTCTGTAAATCTAATAAAACAATTTCTTGGTTTAAGGCATTGGCGTGCTGGCTGATATCCGAATGGGATGGGCTGGAGATGTCACCGCCTTTCATTACTGGCTGCTACTTCCCAGTGGATGTCAGGTGCTTCAATATTCTCTAAACAGTATAATTTCTCCAATGGTGTAGGGCGTAGACATCCTGTGATAATGTGGCATGTCTCATTAAGAGCCACATCCACTGTTTTAGTGTGGTGAGATGTGTTCCACACTGGGCATGCGTACTCAGCAGCAGAGTAGCATAACACAAGGGCAGATGTCTTCACTGTGTCTGGTTGTGATCCCCAGGTTGTGCCAGTCAGCTTTTGTATGATGTTATTTCTAGCACCCACTTTTTGCTTGATTTTTAAGCAGTGTTTCTTATAAGTCAGATCACGGTCCAGGGTAACAAAAAGAATGTGATGCATTCTTTGAGCTCCCATAGTCAAGAGTAGTATAACTCATGTGTTGTTGGGTTGTTGTGAGTTTTCCGGGCTGTTTGGCCATGTTCCAGAAGCATTCTCTCCTGACGTTTTGCTCACATCCATGGCAGGCATCCTCAGAGGTTGTGAGGTCTGTTGGAAACTAGGAAAATAGGGTTTACATATCTGTGGAACATCCAGGGTGGAGGACCTTCTTAAAGCAACACCATTTGTTTCTTCCCTGTTCCCTTCTTTCTGTAGAACCTAAAGAACTTCAATAAAGACAACAATAAGCAAGTTTGGCCATAGCTTGGAGAGCCATTGAGTCAATTGACTGAAGGTTGAGCTGATGACTTTGAGTATCCAAATATCTTGAATTGTGTTTGAGTTCTGATCATCAGGGTTTTAGAAAGTTTCTCTAAACCAGAGGAGGAAAGTAGGAAGGGTCGTTTTGGTCACATCTAAAAGCAGACTGCTGGATATGCTGGACATCTCTGTTTCGAAATCTGTCCCTCTCTCTGAACCTGTCATTATAATTAAAGATAGCAGTCCTCCTATCTCTCTTTACCTGGGAAATAGAGGTATATTGCCTTTGGATATGGGGGTTTAGCTCAGCCATGGGCAAATTTGAACCCTCCAGGTGTTTAGGACTTCAACTCCCACAATTCCTAACAGCTTCAGGACCCTTCTTTTTCCCCCTCAGCCGCTTAAGCGGCTGAGGGGGAAAAAGAAGGGGCCTGAGGCTGTTAGGAATTTTGGGAGTTGAAGTCCTAAACATCTGGAGGGCTCAAATTTGCCCATGGTTGGTTTAGCTGTTGTGGTTCATAAGTGGTCAGAGCAAGATTCACTCTGCTTTCGGAGTGTTTGTTCTCACAGCAGTTGTTTGGCCATAATAACAGTGGCTTACAATACAATCACTGGGCAGGCTTGGGCCTGCTTAGATTCCAAGATCAGGTGCATAGCTCTGTTTACATCTTTAGCATCTATCAACAATTATTAACAATGTCCCTGGCAAAGAAGCTCTTGTTAGTCTTTTTTTCCGGGTCTAACCATTTCTGCATTTTCTCCTTGTTCGCAATCCAGCTGAAAGGTTTTGGGTGTTTTTCGCAATACTGAGATAATGGTGGAGTGTGGCAGAAAAATGAATTTTTTGCTTCTGTGTTGCAGTAATATGTCTACAATGCAATACAGTTTTCAGCTAGGAAAGGATGGGATACCATGAAATTCTATGGTAGCCTAGTATTCTTACCTATAACCAGTGGCGACACTAGGTAATTTTCAACGGTAACAGTATCTTGCTGCCCCTCCCCCCCAAACCAATCACTGATATATATTTTTTGTTTGTCGTGGGAGTTCTGTGTTCCATATTTGGTTCAATTCCATCATTGGTGGAGTTCAGAATGCTCTTTGATTTTAGGTGAACTATACATCCCAGCAACTACAACTCGCATATGTCAAGGTCTATTTCCCTCAAGAGTGGCCCTGGGCAAAATCAACTATACTGCAAATGCTTACTTTGTGTAATGGGTTGAGCAGCCCCTGCCTATTACTGGCAAGTGAAACTGCAGCTGCCCCAGAATCTTTTACAGAGTATTCATGAACAGCAACATGGAGAAAGGGAGAGGAGATAAGCCTCCAAAATTAGTATTTGTGTATAGATCTCACAAAAATGGAAAACGTTAAGAAAATTGGTGGCAGAAAAATGTCATTCCTGGATGTGTTTTGAAAGAAGTTCACAAAGGGCTTCAATCTTCCTAATGCCACGACCCCTTAAAACAGTTCCTCATGTTGTGGTGACCCCCAACCATAACATTACTTCGTTGCTACTTCAGAACTGCAGTTGTGCTACTGTTATGAATCGTTATGTAAATATCTGATATGCAGGATGTATTTTCGTTTACTGGACCAAACTTGGCACAAATAGCCGATAAGCCCCAATTTGAATTCTGGTGGGGTTGATTTTGTCATTTGGGAGTTGTAGTTGCTGGGATTTATAGTTCACCTACAATCAAAGAGCATTCTGAACTCCACCAATGATGGAATTGAATCAATCTTGGTACACAGAACTCCCATGACCAACAGAAAATACTGGAAGGGTTTGGTGAGCATTAACTTTGAGTTTTGGAGTTGTAATTCACCTACATCCAGAGAGCAGTGTGGACTCAAACAATGACTGATCTGGACCCAACTTGACATGAATACTCAATATGCCCAAATGTGAACACTGGTGGTATAAGGGGAACATAGATTTTGTCATTTGGGAGTTGTAGTTGCTGGGATTTATAATTCACCTACAATCAAAGAGCATTCTGAATGCCACTAACAATAGAATTGTCCAAACTTCCCACACAGAACCTCCATGTGTTGAAAGGACTCACTAGTGTGAGCCTCCCTCCAGCCTTGCTCACTCTCCCTCGCTTGCACATGCACACCACACTGCCATGCACCGAGCATGCCTGCTCTCCCCTCCCCACTTGGAGTCTCAGAAACAGCCTTCCCCTTGGCTGAGAGGCCTGTTGAGAGGCCAGCAAATCACAGCAGGAGAAGGGCTTTTGGAGGAAGGGTTTTCAGTCTGTTTCCAAAAAGGAAGAGAAGGACAGGAGAAAGGAAGGACAAGAGAAAGGAGATTCCATCTGAACATGAGGAAGAACTTCCTGACTGTGAGAGCCGTTCAGCAGTGGAACTCTCTGCCCTGGAGGCTCCTTGTTTGAAAGCTTTTAAACAGAGGCTGGATGGCCATCTGTCAGGGGTGCTTTGAATGCAATATTCCTGCTTCTTGGCAGGGGGTTGGACTGGATGGTCCATGAGGTCTCTTCCAACTCTATGATTCTATGGCAGGCGGAGAGATCTTCAACCTTCTCTGCCAAAGGGGTCCCTAAGACCATCAGAAATACATGTTTTCTAATGGTCTTTGGCGACCCCTCTGAAACCCCCTCGCCACCCCCAGATTGAGAAACGCTGCTCGAGCAGGTTGCAAGTGTCATGTCTCATTTTGAGTACTGAATTAAAAGCTTTGCTGAAACACGTTGAGTTTTTTCTTGCATTGCCGGAACCTGTTCTTTTCACATTATTCCTGCCCTTTTCGTTCCACGTAATTTTTTCCCTCTGTTGCCCAACTGACTGTTAAAGGAAGTCATGCCCAGGATCACATCTCCTGTACTCCATTCATTCCGTTTACCTGCAACTCCTTTACACAGTTGGTCTGTTGAAAAAGAAACCAGAACTCCCATTTCCTGCGTGACCTTTTGCATAATGTATACCTGTAATTGCTCTCAATCCTGTTTATCCCAGTAGATTTGCTTATGGTTTCTTTTCCTGAAGGCCAGGGAAATCTTATTGGCTGCTCCTCAGTGTCCAGAGCTGGTGCCAGCTTTCCTACGTGCCACTGGTTTCCATGCGGTTGCCTGCCTCGGCCCTTTGAAGGTTTCGGAGCTCCAGATGGAGAGCACCTGAGCTCCACCTTTATGGGCTGTTGACGAAAACATCACAATTTTTTGGCAAGCCGGGACAAGCTTTGAAGAACATACAGCCTTGTGGGATTTGCATGCTGGCGGAAGAAACCAGAGTCACAAAGGTAAAAGAAAAATACTTTTATCCAATGCTTCAATTGCTTAAAATGGAATGGGATGTTCTATCTATCTGTCTGTCTGTCTGTCTGTCTGTCTGTCTGTCTGTCTGTCTGTCTGTCTATCTATCTGGTATCTATCTATCTACCTACCTACTATCTATCTATCTATCTATCTATCTTCTCTTTCTCTCTCTCTGTCTAATCTAGCTATCTTTCTGGTATCTATCTACTATCAATTTATCTCTCCATCTATCTGTCTGATCTATCTATCTACTATATTTCCCTATCTCTCTATCTCTATCTATCCATCCATCTATCCATCCATCCATCCATCTTCTCTCTCTCTCTCTCTCTCTGTGTGTGTCTATCTAATCTAGCTATCTTTCTTTCTTTCTGGTATCTATTTACTATCCATCAACCTATCTCTTCATCTATCTGTCTAATCTATCTACTATATTTATCTCTCTATCTCTATCTATCTATCATCCATCCATCCATCCATCCATCCGTCTGATCGATCTATCTATCTATCTTCTCTGTGTGTGTGTGTGCTATCTAGCTATCTTTCTGGTATCTATCTACTATCTATCAATCTATGTCTCCATCTATCTGTCTAATCTATCTATCTACTCTATTTCTCTATCTCTCTATCTCTATCTATCATCTATCTACCCATCCATCCATCCGTCTGATCTATCCATCTATCTATCCATCTATCCATCTATCTATCCATCTATCCATCTATCCATCCATCCATCCATCCATCTATCTATCTATCTATCTATCTATCTATCTATCTATTTATCTATCTATCTATCTATCTATCTATCATCTCTATCTCTAATAATAATAATAATAATAATAATAATAATAATACTTTATTTATACCCCGCCACCATCTCCCCACGGGGACTCGGGGCGGCTTACATGAGGCCAAGGCCAACAATACAACAATGCAAATAACAACATAGAACAACAGTAAAAATATAAATAAAAAATAAAACACAAGAAACAATATAAATAAACATCAACAATATAAAATCACAATAATTTAAACACAAGAAAATAAATCACAGTGAGCAGGGCAGATAGCAAAGGATTAAAAGTTTAAAAACACTGGATGAGAAGGCAATGTATTGTATCTGGACAGGGGATCTCTATATCTATCTACTCTAGCTATCTATCTATCTGGTATCTATCTATATCTATCTATCTATCTATCTATCTATCTATCTATCTATCTATCTTCTCTCTCTCTCCCCCCCCCCCCTCTCTATCTACCATATATCTTCTCTAACTCTCTCTCTAATATATCTATCTGGTATCTCTCTCTATCTAATGCAGCTATCAATCATCTATCTATCTATCTATCTATCTATCTATCTATCTTCTCTCTATCTATCTATCTATCTATCTATCTACCATCTATCTTCTCTAACTCTCTCTCTCTAATCTATCTTTCTGGTATCTCTCTCTATCTAATCTAGCTATCGATCTGCTATCTATCTATCTATCTATCTATCTATCTATCTATCTATCTATCTATCTATGTAGTATCTCTAATCTAGCTATTGATCTATCGATCTATCGATCTGTCTATCAATCATCTATCTACCATCTATCTATCTTCTCTAGCTCTTTCTGTCTCTGTCTGTCTGTCTGTCTATCTATCTATCTATCTATCTATCTATCTTCTCTCTCTCTCTATCTATCTGGTACCTCTATCTAATCTAGCTATTGATCTGCTATCTATCTATCTATCTATCTATCTATCTATCTATCTGGTATCTGTCCATCCATCCATCCATATACCTATACAAGACTTCCTTGGCTCCTGCACTGAAAGAATTCTTGGAGGAATCCTGGTTTGTTTGAGGGAAACATTTAAGGAAGTTCTATATTTACTCTTGTAAACTTGCTCAGGAAAGAGAGACCTCAGTAGAAGAAGGGGAGACTTAGGACCCTTCCACGCCACCATATAATCCAGAATATCAAGGCCAAAAATCCCATAATGTCTGCTTTGAACTGGGTTATCTTGAGTCCACGCTGCCATGTGTTCCAGTTCGAAGTAGAAAATGTGGGGTTTTATTCAGTTGTGTGAAAGGGGCCCTAGAGTCCTTCTACACTGCCAGACAAAATCCAGATGATTTGCTTTGAACTAGATTATATGGCAGTGTAGACTCATATAATCCGGTTCAAAGTAGATAATGTGGATTATCTCCTATGATAATCTGGATTATATGGAAATGTAGAAGGGGCCTTATAGGAAGGGCTTAGGTCTCAGAGTCCTGGGTTCAAATTCCCTCCCAGTTTGAAAGCCCTCTGGTGGTGCAATGGGTTAAACCGCTGAGCTGCTGGACTTGCTGACCGAAAGGTCACCGGTTCAAATCCAGGGAACGGGGGTGAGATCCTGCTGTTAGCCCCAGCTTCTGCCAACCTAGTGGTTCAAAAACATGCAAATTTGAGTAGATCAATAGATACTGTTCTAACGGGAAGGTAATGGTGCTCCATGCAGTCATGCTGACCACATGACCTTGGAGATGTCTGCGGACAATGCCGGCTTTTCGGCTTAGAAAGAGAGATGAACACCCAGTCAGACACGAATGGACTTTACCTTTACTTAGTTAGACATTAACACTCAGACCAAAGTTCAGAGAAGTTGCTTTTTGGATTACAGCAATCTAACTCACCCAGCTTTTATTTTCTTTGAAAGTTACTTCTCCAAGGCTCCAGTTCAGGCTGTCAGGCAGGTTTGAAAAGGCCTCAAGGAAGTAGAGCTGAATACATCTAAAGCAATAAAACATTTCTATCCCATATCTCTTTCCCCTTCTTCTTTATTCCTCCTAATGAGACAAGCGTGCGTGCTAAACAACCCATGCACATTTCTCATATTTACTATATGTGGGCCACAGGGCTTTCTGGCTTTGGCAAATCAGTACACAAGATGTGATTTTTTTTTTAAAAAAAATGATCCCATCCCACCATTTATTTTTATATGCTAATTTTCACTAAAGAAATAAATTATGGGGCAACTTGTAAGAATACTATCACAAAATGCAAGCTCTGTTTCAGCTAAAGAGTAGCTCAAGGTAAGCAAGACAACCCCATGGTCAGCTTTCAAGGTAAAGGTAAAGGTAAAGTCTAGTCGTGCCCCACTCTGCGGGGTGGTGCTCATCTCCATTTCTAAGCTGAAGAGCCGGCGTTGTCCATAGACACCTTCAAGGTCATGTGGCCAGCATGACTGCATGGTGCACTGTACCTTCCTGTCAAAGTGGTACCTATTGATCTACTCACATTTGCATGTTTTCAAACTGCTAGGCTGGCAAAAGCTGGACCTAACTGTGGGAGCTCACCCCGTTCCCCAAATTCGAACTGCCATCCTTTCGGTCAGCAAGTTCAGCAGCTCAGTGGGGGGGGGGGGGTTGTGAGGGGATTTCAGAGGGGTCGCCAAAGCCCATCTGCAAACACATATTTCTAATGGTCTTAGGAACCCCATTGGCATAGTTGTTTAGGTTCACATTGCTCTCTGGATGTAGGTGAACTAAATTTCCCCTAAATCACTGTCAATTCATCCCAAATCCCCCCAGTATTTTCTGTTGGTCATGAGGGTGCTGTGTGAGAAGTTTGGCCCAATTCCATCATTGGTGGGGTTCAGAATCCCAGCAAATACAACTCCCAAATGTCAAGGTCTAGTTTCCCTATACTCCACCAACATTCCCATTTGAGCATATTGAGTATCCATGCCAAGTTTGGTCCAGATCTATTATTGATTGAGTTCACAGTGCTCTCTGGATATAGGTGAACTACAACTTCCAAACTCAAGATCTATGCCCACCAAACCATTCCAATATTTTCTGTTGGTCATGGGAGTTCTGTGTGCCAAGTTTGGTTCCATTCCAACATTGGTGGGGTTCAGAACGCTCTTTGATTGTAGGTGAACTATAAATCCCAGCAACTACTACTCCCTAATGTCAAGGTCTGTTTCCCCCAAACTCCGCCAGTGTTCACTTTTGGACATATTAAGTATTCGTGCCAAGTTTGGTCCAGATCCATCATTGTTTGAGTCCACAGTGCTCTCTGGATGGAGGAGAACTACAACTCCAGAACTCAAAGTCAATGCCCACCAAACCCTTCCAGTATTTTCTCTTGGTTGTGAGAGTTCTGTGTGCCAAGATTGGTTCAAGTCCATCATTGGTGGAGTTCAGAATGCTCTTTGATTGTAGGTGAACTATAAATCCCAGCAACTACAACTCCTAAATGTCAAGATTTATTTCCCCCAAACTCCACCAGTATTCACATTTGGATATATTGAGTATTTGTGCCAGGTTTGGTCCAGATCTATCATTGTTTGAGTTCACAGTGCTCTCTGGATGTAGTTGAACTACAACTCTCAAACTCAAGATCTATGCCCACCAAACCCTTCCAGTATTTTCTGTTGGTCTTGGGAATTCTGTGTGCCAAGTTTGGTTCAATTCCATTGTTGGTGGGGTTCAGAATGCTCTTTGATTGTAGGTGAACTATAAATCCCAGCAACTACAACTCCCAAATGTCAAAGTCTGTTTTCCCCAACCTCCACCAGTGTTCACATTTGGGCATATATTTGTGCCAAGTTTGGTCCAGATCCATAATTGCTTGAGTCTGCAGTGATATCTGGATGCAGGTGAACTACAACTCCCAAACACAATCATAATGATAACATTATTAAAGGATATTATTAATAATAGATTGTTTAAGAAGACAACAGGCAGTGGTCCCAGGTAAACTACAACTCCCAAACTCAAGATCTATGCCCACCAAACCCTTCCAGTATTTTCTGTTGGTTTTTGGAATTCTGTGTGCCAAGTTTGGTTCAATTCCATTGTTGGTGGGGTTCAGAATACTCTTTGATTGTAGGTGAACTATAAATCCCAGCAACTACAACTCCCTAATGTCAAGGTCTGTTTTCCCCAACCTCCACCAGTGTTCACATTTGAGCATATATTTGTGCCAAGTTTGGTCCAGATCCATAATTGCTTGAGTCTACAGTGCTATCTGGTTGCAGGTGAACTACAACTCACAGACTCAATAATAATGATAACATTATTAAAGGACATTATTAATAATAGGTTGTTTAAGAAGACAACAGGCAGTGGTCCAGGTGAACTACAACTCCCAAACTCAAGATCTATGCCCACCAAACTCTTCTAGTATTTTCTGTTGGTCATGGAACTGTGTTCCCAGTTTGGTTCAATTCCATCGTTGGTGGAGTTCAGAATGCTCTTTGATGGTAAGTGAACTATAAATCCCAGCAACTACAACTCCCAAATGACAAAATCAATCCCCCCCAATCCCACCAGTATTTAATTTTCAGGTATTTGTGCCAAATATGGTCCAGTGAATGAAAATGCATCCTGCATATCAGATATTTACATTACGATTCATAACAGTAGCAAAATTACAGTAATGAAGTAGCAACGAAAATAATGTTATGATTGGGGGTCAACACAACATGAGGAACTGTATCAAGGGATCGTGGCATTAGGAAGGTTGAGAAACACTGTTCTAAATGCAATAATCCTTCAGTCTGATGTGACTCAAAGAATGTACTGCCAGATAAGGATAAATAAAATGATGGAGAGACAAATAAAATGTTTTTCGAATAATATTAATGGTATGAACTCCCCCCAAAAACGGAAGAGAGTATGGAGGAGCCTGAAGAAACAGAACTTTGATGTAATAATGTTACAGGAAACGCATATCTGTGATAAACATGTGGCACACCTTCCGAATAAAAAATTAGGAAAGGAATATTATTCGGCCTATGAAAAAAAGAAAAGAGGAGTGGTTACATATGTAAAGGACTCAATAGACTCAGAATTGGCATTTAGAGATACAGAAGGAAGATGTGTGGCAGTGAAAATAATAATTGGAGATTCCAAAATATTGGTTTGTAATATATATGCTCCCAATGGACCGAAGAGAAAATTTGCTGAATTCTTAAATACTAAGTTAAAAGAAACAGAATTTGATGAACTGATCTTGGCAGGAGATTTTAATGGGGTCGTCGATTGTCAGATAGATAAAAGTTTGAAGAAAAAGAAGTTTAAGGGAGGGAAACTCCCTCAGAAATTCATGGATTTACAAAAAGACTTCGACCTTGAAGATGCATGGAGAATTAGAAATAAAGATAAAAGAGACTTTACCTTCTTCTCGAATAGACATCAATCCTGGTCTAGAATTGATATGGTTTGGATTACTAAGAACCTCTCTACTAAAGTGAAAGAGATTAATATTCTGCCACGAGACTTATCAGATCACTGCCCTCTGGAATTGGTGGTAAATCAAAAAAATTATCATAGAAAATGGAGATTAAATGAGAACTTAATAAAAACGGAAGATGACAAAGAATATTTCAAGAAGTTAATCCAGGACTATTTACAAATAAATAGATTAGATTCAATGGAGCCACGAGTGGTTTGGGATGCCTTTAAGGCAGTCATGAGAGGGCATTTTATTCAACAAGGAGCAAGAAGGAATAGAGAGAGAAATAAAAGAATAAACGAGTTGAGGGCAGAAATAGCAGTAAAAGAAATGGAGTTAAAGAAAAACCCATCTAAACGAATAGAGAAACAATTGGTGACATTGAAACAGGAAAAAAATCATGTGGAGCTGGAATTCCAATCAAGACAGATGAAATTTCTAAAGCAACAGGCTTTTGAAAATGCTAACAAACCAGGTAAATGGTTGGCAAACCAGGTTAGAAAAAAGAGGCAAATCAATCATATTGCTAAAATAAGTACTAAGGACAAGGATTTGAAAACGGATAAAGAAATTTTGGAGGAGTTTCGGACTTTCTATACACAATTATATACAAAGGAGGACATAAAGAAAGAGGATATTATGGAATATATTGGACAAATGAAACTGGATAAAATAACAGATGAAGATAGAGAAGAATTGAACAAAGAAATAACAGAAGAGGAAATTGAGAAAGCTATAAGTAAAATGAATGCAGACAAAGCCCCGGGACCGGATGGGTTTACGGCAGGATTTTATAAAACGTTTAAACAGCAGTTGATACCCATTTTTAAAGTTATAGCGAATGAAGCTTTAAAATATCGAAAGGTTCCAGACTCCTGGAAGGAGGCAGAAATAACTGTGATACATAAAGAAGGATCACTGGAAAACGATATCAAAAATTACAGGCCGATCTCCTTGTTAAATATGGATTATAAATTGTTTGCAAATATTATGGCCACAAGATTAAAACTTTTTTTAAGCAAGTGGATTGGCGAAGAACAAACAGGTTTTCTTCCAAATAGACATATGAAAGAAAATATACGCAACGTTCTAGACCTTTTGGAATATTATGAGACTAATCATCAAAAAGAATTTGCCCTTCTGTCAATAGATGCTGAGAAAGCATTTGACAATTTGAATTGGGATTTCTTCAAGATTTTGATACAAGAGTTGGATATGGGAGAGAAATTTAATAATGCAATTAATGCTATTTATGAATTTCAAAAAGCTAAGGTAAAAGTGAATGGGCAAGTGACTCAAGAATTTGAAATCACGAAAGGCACGAGACAAGGTTGTCCACTCTCCCCATTAATTTTTGTTATGGCAGTGGAGATCCTGATGAAGAAAATCAGAGAAGATGAAAAGATTAAAGGAGCAAAAATTGGTAAATTTGAATACAAAATACGAGCGTTTGCAGATGATTTAATAGGTACAATTGAAAACCCGGAGAAAAATTTACAAAGTTGGATTAACAAAATAGAAGATTTTGGAAAGGTGGCAGGTTTTAAGATGAACATGAAGAAAACTAAACTTTTATTTAAGAATGTGAATAAGGAGAAACAAATAAAGATCCAACAACAGGTTGGAATAGAAGGTGTTAAGAAAATTAGATACCTAGGAGTCTGGATCACAGCCAGAAATGGACAACTTTTAAAGAATAATTATGAATTAGTTTGGAAGAAGGTCCAAAAGGATTTGCAGAACTGGGACCGGCTGAAACTATCTGTAAATTGGATGAGAAAGAAGATAAATTATTCACTTACTGCATAACGGCGGCTAGGATGGTTTTTGCCAAATATTGGAAGAATGGTGAGGTCCCGAGTATTAAAGACTGGTGGAAGAAAATTAAAGAAATAAGAGACATGGACGAATTAACTTTTTTGTTGAGAAGAAATGAAGGAAGAGTTTTGAGGAGGACAGATTGGTCCCTGATATATGATTATGAGAAGAAAGCTGAAAAAACAATGGGATAAGAATAGATAATTAAGGTGAAGAAATATTCTGAAAAGATCCTGAGGTTGGAGTGGAAGTCATTTTAGAATAGTTTGAGTAGTTGTTTTGTATGTATTAGATGTTAGTTAGATATGGTGGTTTTTTTTTTTCTGTGTGTTCCTATCCCTTTCCTACTGATCTATCTTCTTGTTTTTTGTTCCCCCTCTTTCCTTGTGTGGATTGTGAAAAACTTAATAAAAATCATTTAAAAAAAAAAAAAAGAATGTACTGCCAATGGAAAAACAGCTGCTATGGCATCCATGTCAACATCACATGTGTTATGATAATGGTGATGACGTCAGGCAAGCTTTTGCATTGGCAGTGCCCATGTGCCACCCAGACAATAGTGAGCATCTCCATTCAGAGATGCTAAGACAAGATAGTGTCTCTCACTATCTCAGCCACAATATGATGAGGGCAGGGTTCGAAGCTTCGTATACCACACTTTGACAGCAGTTGTTGGTTCAACAGGATGCCGTGGGAGGGAGTTGGCTAACAGGAACTGTAACAATAAACTCCATTACGGAGAAATGGGAGCAAGGCCTTCTTGGTAGTTGCTCCCAAATCTTGGAATTCCCTTCCCATGGAGGTTTGATTGACACCCTCCATGCAATGCACTCATAGGCAGATAAGGACTGTTCTGTCATGCGTTGGACCTGTAAATAGTTGTCTTTAAAACAGGACGTGCAACCTTTGCCCAACAGGAAGCCAGGGGCCTCAAAGAGAAGTTCTCAGAGGTTTCCACCACAAACAGTCTTTAGATGGCTTGAGAAGTACAACAAAGTCTTTTATTAATGAACAATCAAACAGAAACTTCTCCTGTCTTCAGTAAAGTTCAGCAAATAATTCCAAGCTTTTAGGTAACTGGTGAATTCCTAAACTTGCCCACAAAGGACAGGCAACTGTCTTCAATAACTTCTTCTTTACTTTAAAGGAAAATCCCCTTTTTAACTTCTCCCAGGCTGACTGTAAACTTAAACCTTACTGATGTGGGCACCACTACCGGGTTGAACTGCGTCTCAAAGCACCGAGTGGACCTACCAGCAAGGCCTGTAGTCTCTTCAGCTGGAGTTCTTTGATCTTTAGGGCTGTTTCCCTGGAAAGTCTTTGGAGACTCTTTTCCTTCTGTTTCTGTTGGAATTTCTGTAACCCTGGAAATTCTTAAAGGTTGAAGCTTTTGTACAGGGGAAGCTTTACACACATCCTGTACATTGGCTAACCTAGCTGAGACTAACTAAAAAATGGCTCCCTTCCCTTCCCAATTGCCCTGAGCAAGGGACGGGAAAACTTAATGATGATGGACAGGTGGCTTGCCCTATAACTGCAACCAAAAGAAGCCACCTATCTGCAGAGTCCCTGAAACTTAGGACTGCAAACAAACATTTAATGTAAAGCAAACAAAATTGGAGCTCCTAGTACAGCTGTACCAGAACAAGGACCTTTCCTGTTTCGGTATGTTATCCATAATCATCATCATAGGCTTGATTATCTTCCAAGGGTAGAGTCTTGGCAGTGGGTTCTTAAGGGACGGTTGAGCTCTATTCTGGATCTGCACGATCTTTTGCAATGAGAACATACTTTTCTAGATTGAAGGCAGTTCCGATGAGGGTTTGCTTGGCATTCCTTCCTCTTGGTACTAAAATGATCAAGGATCTGGAGAACAAGCTCTATGAGGAGCGGCTTAAAGAGCTGGGCATGTTTAGCCTGAAGAAGAGAAGGATGAGAAGAGACATGATGATAGCCATGTATAAATATGTGAGGGAAAGTCATAGGGAGTAGGGAGCAAGCTTGTTTTCTGCTGCCCTGGAGACTAGGACGCGGAACAACGGCTTCAAACTACAAGAAAGGAGATTCCATCTGAACTGTGAGAGCTGTTCAGCAGTGGAACTCTCTGCCCTAGAGTGTGGTAGAGGCTCCTTCTTTGGAAGCTTTGAAACAGAGCCTGCATGGCCATCTGTTGGGGGTGCTTTGAATGCAATGTTCCTGCTTCTTGGCAGGGGTTTGGACTGGTTGGCCCACGAGGTCTCTTCCAACTCTATGATTCTCCATTTCACTCTCCATTCATGCCTCTTCAAAAACCACAGCACTGTTGGTAACAGCTGACCTCCAGTTACAACACTCCAGAACCAGAGCTTCCCAGTTCTCGGTGTGTATGCGACATTTTTAAAAGGTTATCTTCAACTCCATCTTTAAATCTCTTTTATTGTCCACTGACATTCTATTTTTCGTTCTTACTTTGGGAATAAAATAACGGCATTGGCAGATGGTAATCGTGTATTGCATTGTTTAATGGTTTGTTCTGTTTGTAATGGTTTGGTTTTAGCAGCTTTTAACTTTACATCAGTAACATTCCTATGAACAATGTGTTTGAGCTGTATTTGTTTTAACACTCCTGTAAGTAACCTTAGCTACCAGGTAGACGGAAGGAGTATAAGGATGGCTGCTGGGCGCCTTTGGGTTTTCTGGACATATGGCAATGCGAAGCCAAACCTATGAGGGTTGAATGAAAAGTAATGCCTCCACCTTCGTTACTTGGGTTTGGATGGCAATATTTTAATAAATCAAACACAGAAATAATCCTTAGAATGTGCTCTTTAACTACAACTATTCACTTTTCCACATAATCACCAGACAATTGGATACATTTCTGCCAACGATGAACAAGTTTTCTGAAGCCGTCACAGAATAAGTCGACACTCTGTTTCCGTAACCAGCATCAGCATCTTGGGTACCCATCGTGCACAGATCTTCCGATAGCCAAGCAAAGCAATAATGTGACCCATATGTTCTTGTGAAATGCCAATTATGCTTGAAATTTCTCTCTGAGTGATACGACGATCATCCTGAATTAACCTGTCAACCTTTTGCATGTGAAACTCGGTGGATGCTGTCACAGAACATCCAACTCTTTGTTTGTCATGCAAGTCAGATGTTCCCACCTCAACATCTTTAAACTTACTCGCACAACGACGCACAGTACCCTCACCAACACAATCACCATAAACAGTTTGCATTATCTGATGAATCTCCTTTGGGGTGACACCTTCTGCTGTCAAGAATTCAATGACTGCACGTTGCTCAAGTTGCATTGACCGACCGTCTGCGCAGGGTTCCATACTTAACACTTTAAACACTTTAACAATACAACTGTTCAATGCTAAGGCTTCCCACAAAATGGAACTGTAGAGGAGAGTCTACTGAACAAGCTAGTGCCTGCCACATCCTAGTACTGCCATCTGTTGAGGAGTTACGAAGATGGAGGCATTACTTTTCATTCAACCCTCGTATATAGGATTTTGTGGGTCTGATAGTATGAGACTCACCCAAGGTCACCCAGTTGGTTTTCGTGGTCGAGTGGGACATGAAACCCTGGTCTCCAGAGTTATAGTCCAATGCTCAAACCATTACACCATGTTGGTATGTAATATGCTTACTATAAGTGAATACAAGCATGGTGTACTTGTTTGAGTATATTACAATGCTCAAATACACTTCTCCCCTTATCTATAGTGTTCCTGACCATCAACACTGAGCCACCGGTGGCGCAGTGGGTTAAACCCCTGTGCCGGCAGGACTGAAGACCGACAGGTCGCAAGTTCGAATCCAGGGAAAGGCGGATGAGCTCCCTCTATCAGCTCCAGCTCCTCATGCGGGGACATGAGAGAAGCCTCCCATAAAGATGTTGTTGTTCATTCGTTCAGTCGTCTCCGACTCTTCGTGACCTCATGGACCAGCCCACGCCAGAGCTCCCTGTCGGCCGTCACCACCCCCAGCTCCTTCAAGGTCAGTCCAGTAACTTCAAGGATGCCATCCATCCATCTTGCCCTTGGTCGGCCCCTCTTCCTTTTGCCTTCCACTTTCCCCAGCATCATTGTCTTCTCTAGGCTTTGCTGTCTCCTCATGATGTGGCCAAAGTACTTCAACTTTGTCTCTAGTATCCTTCCCTCCAGTGAGCAGCCGGGCTTTATTTCCTGGAGGATGGACTGGTTGGATCTTCTCGCAGTCCAAGGCACTCTCAGCACTTTCCTCCAACACCACCGTTCAAAAGCATCTCTCTTCCTTCGCTCAGCCTTCCCTAAGGTCCAGCTCTCACATCCATAGGTGACTACAGGGAATACCATGGCTTTGACTAGGCAATGGATCTTGGTTGCCAGTCTGATGTCTCTGCTCTTTACTATTTTATCGAGACTGGACATTGCTCTCCTCCCAAGAAGTAAGCGTCTTCTGATTTCCTGGCCACAGTCTGCATCAGCATAAAGATGATAAAACATCAAATCATCCGGGCAATGTCCCCTGGGCAACGTCCTTGCAGACGGCCAATTCTCTCACACCAGAAGCAACTTGCAGTTTCTCAGGTCGCTCCTGACACGACAAAAAAACCCAAAACAGTCATTGTTGTGTTGTTGATGGCTTTCATGGCTGGAATCACTGAGTTGCTGTGAGTTTTCTGGGCTGTATGTGTTGCACCCCAGCAAAGACACCTTTAGCAAATAGAAGAGTAAAAATCCAAGAGATAATAATAACAATGCATTGTCGAAGGCTTTCATGGCCAGAATCACTGGGTTGTTGTAGGTTTTTTTCGGGCTATATGGGCATGCTCTAGAGGCATTCTCTCCTGACCTCACAAGGGACTTACAAGGGACAAGCCCAAAAATTACAAGGGACAAGCCCAAAAATTACATGTAAAACACACAAATAAAACACTTTAACCGATTAAAAACATCAGAGAAAAATAAAATACAAACAACAATTGTAAACAGCATAAAAACAATATGGCTGAAAAAAGAACATAGCTGAGATACAGACTCAATGAGTGCAATACATCCTGACAGCAAGTCCCAAAGGCAATGGGTAAATCCAGAAAACAATGGTTAAGACATGAACATTAATCCAGGAAACAAGGAACAGAACATGAGCATGAATCTATAAAACAAGGAGCAAAACTTGACCAGGAATCTGGTGTCTTGAACTAATGAAAGTGTCCAATTGCAACATTCACACTTGCCTCCAACAGATAAGTGTTCTTTCTCCCACCCTGGACCTTCCACAGATATATAAACACAATTTTCCTAGTTTCCAACAGACCTCACAACTTCTGAAGATGCCTGCCATAGATGTGGGTGAAATGTCAGGAGAGAATGCTTCTGGAACATGGCCACACAGCCTGGAAAACCCGCAGCAACCCAGTCACTGTTGTTTCACTTACAAAAACCTATTTCCCACTTTGTAATCCTTAGAGTCTTTCTTCAAAGCAGTTTACGGAAGATGCTCCCAACCATCCCATTCAAATCTATGACAGGAAGAAAGCTTGCACAGAATCTACAGGAAACAAAGATGATTCAGATACATTATTTCTCGGTTTCCTAGTATCACGTCATTTAGCAGTCTGTGGTTGGCTTGAGCCATTTCCAGCTGCTAAATGAGGAAATACTTTGCAGACTTAACCACACTTTGCAATGTTATGGGTGTGGGTATATCTGTCTTCAAGGTATCTGCTGACATATGGCAACTATGTGGATTTCATAGAGTTTTCTCAGTCCAGGTTTACCAGTTCCTTCCTCTATAATATAGCCTATAAGACCTGGTATGCTTTCGTGGTCTCTTATTTTCAAGACAATTCCTTTTCCTATCCATTTAGCTACAGAAGCAGGGACATCATAGCAATATTATCCTTCCCAGTCTCAAGAATCAGTCATTCTTGCCCAATGGCATTAATGGTGGCCTATCAATGACATTAATGGTGGTGAATCTACCCTAGGTTTTAGCTGGAAGGTTAACAATATTGGAAATTCCATAACCCATTGGAAATAAGTGCACCATAACCTGATTGAAAAGGTAAAAATTATGTCACATCTGTTTGGCAAATGTGAATCTCCATGAACATGTGGAGACCACCTTTTGAAAATCACTAGATTTGAAAACATGACCTTGTTACAATTCAACCCTTTGAACAAGTGATATTCACAAGCATGGCACACAGGTAACTCAGCTGTTAAACTGAAAAACTGTGTCTTTAAACTGCCACTTTGATCAGGGAATACTTGACCAGGCACCACTTTGACCAGGAACCACCTTGACCAGGGACCACTTGACCAGGAACCACTTTGACCAGGAACCACTTGACCAGGGACCACTTTGACCAAGGACCACTTTGACCAGGGACCACTTGACCAGGACCACTTTGACCAAGGACCACTTGACTAGGCACCACTTTGACCAAGGACCACTTTGACTAGGGACCACTTTGGCCAAGGGCAACTTCACCAGGAACTACTTTGACCAGGAACCACTTTGACCAAGGACCACTTGACCAGGCACCACTTTGACCAAGGACCACTTTGACTAGGGACCACTTTGACCATGGACCACTTCACCAGGCACCACTTTGACCAAGGACCACTTGACCAGGCACCACTTTGACCAAGGACCACTTTGACCAGGGACCACTTGACCAGGCACCACTTTGACCAAGGACCACTTGACCAGGGGCCACTTTGACTAGGGACCACTTTGACCAGGGATCACTTGACCAGGAACCACTTTGACCAAGGACCACTTGACCAGGAACCACTTTAACCAGGAACCACTTTGACCAGGAACCACTTTGACCAGGGACCACTTTGACCAGGAACCACTTTGACCAGGGACCACTTTGACCAGGGACCATTTTGACCAAGGACCACTTGCCCAGGAACCACTTTGATCAGGGACCACTTGACCAGGAACCACTTTGACCAGGGACCACTTGACCAGGAACCACTTTGACCAGGGACCACTTGATCAGGAACCACTTTGACCAAGGACCACTTGACCAGGGATCATTTTTACCAAGGACCACTTGACTAGGCATCACTTTGACCAGAGACCACTTGCCCAGAGACCACTTTGACCAGGGACCACTTGACCAGGAACCACTTTGACCAAGGACCACTTCACCAGTAACCACTTTGACCAAGGACCACTGGACCAGGAACCACTTTGACCAGGGACTACTTGACCAGGGACCACTTGACCAGGAGCAACTTGACCAGGAACCACTTTGACCAGGGACCACTTGACCAGGAACCACTTTGACCAGGGACCACTTGACCAGGAACCACTTTGACCAAGGAACACTTGACCAGGGACTACTTTGACCAGGGACCACTTGACGAGGGACCACT
Source organism: Anolis sagrei (assembly GCF_037176765.1). Lineage (NCBI taxonomy): Eukaryota > Metazoa > Chordata > Lepidosauria > Squamata > Anolidae > Anolis > Anolis sagrei. Next base: position 73,099,130 of record NC_090035.1, on the reverse strand, counting down.
TTGACCAGGGACCACTTCACCAGTAACCACTTTGACCAAGGACCACTGGACCAGGAACCACTTTGACCAGGGACTACTTGACCAGGAACCACTTTGACCAGGGACTACTTGACCAGGGACCACTTGACCAGGAGCAACTTGACGAGGGACCACTTGACCAGGGACCACTCTCCAACATTAGTACCAAAAGGGTTATTTATCTGTTTTTGGTCAACTGTAGATTTGGTTTGCTTATTTGGGGTGCTGATTCAGAAAATGGCATTGGATAGACCACATCAGCTCTAGTTTCTGATACAGAACATATGCAATCCAGCAGTCACCATCTGCTCGCCCACAGAAAACCATATTTAATAATCTAGAGCTGAAGTGGTAGTAGTAATCTTTCTTGGGTAGTCAGCCTCTCCCCTCCCGACATCCCCGTTGTCTCAACACTATAAAAGGGTTTTGTGAGACCAGTCGCTCTCATTGCGACGTGGTTTTGAGGCAATGGTATATTTTCGTTCTTGCGGACTGCAGGTTGGGAACCACTGATTTAGGTCGATAGAATGTAAAATGTATTCATTTGATTAAACTTTCTAAACAAGAACACTTTTCTAAATTGGGTTATATGGCCATGTTCCAGAAGCATTCTCTCCTGACGTTTCACCTGCATCTATGTCAGGCATCTTCAGAGGTTCCTAAATTCCTTTGAAAGTGAGCCCTCATAAAAACATGAAGTTATGCCTACTTCCATGAGTTTCTGCTATGGGTTTCTTCTGTAAGAGGCGCTGTGACCTTCGGAGGTTCTCCTGAGCATCCAGAAGTTCGCGAAAACTAAGCCTCCTATCTACCAGCTCATTATCTTGCAACTCATTCTTTTCTGTATTGTCCCGGTTGTTGTGAGTTTTCCAGGCTGAATCATATATATCTATCTATATCTCTGACTGGATGGCTCTTTGTCAGGAGGGCTTTGATTATGTTTTCTTGCTCTGGTGAAGGGAGTTCGACTGGATGGCCTTAAGTATTTTCTGTTGGTCATGGGGGTTCTATGTGGGAAGTTTGCCCCAATTCTGTCATTGGTGGTGTTCAGAATGCTCTTTGACTGTAGGTAAACTATAAATCCCAGTAACTCCAACTCCCAAATGTCAAGGTCTATTTCCCCCAAACTCCATCTGTGTTCATATTTGGGCATATGGAATATTCGTGCCAAATTTGGTCCAGATCCATCATTGTTTGAGTCCACAGTGCTCTCTGGATGTAGGTAAACTACAACTCCCAAAGTCAAGGTCAATGTCCACCAAATCCTTCTAGTGTTTTCTGTTGGTCATGAGAGTCCTGTTTGCCATGTTTGGTTCAATTTCATCACTGGTGGAGTTCAGGATGTTCTTTGATTGTAGGTGAACTATAAATCCCAGCAACTACAACTCCCAAATGACAAAATCAATTTCTTGAGTGATGGTCACTCCTTGGGTTAGTAGGTGTCTTGTGGCCAAATGTGGTGGCAATTCGTTCAGTGGTTTTTGAGTTATGTTAATCCCACAAACGAACATTACACACACACACACAAACACGCATATATATTGGTTTTAAATTTTAATGTTTTCAGCCAGAGCTGTCCTGGCTTTGAATCCACAAGCCTATCCCTCCCTCTCGTATGCACACCCACACAATCACACATTGTTGTTGTGTTTCTAACATAAATTCTGCTCTTTATATCCCTGTGAACTTACATTTCTCTCCTATGGAATAAACAGGTGCCGTATAGCCACACTTGGTAAAAAGATAAATTAACGGCTGTTTTTCCACCAGCCGCAACCCTTCTTATCACCTCCTCCAGTTCCTTGCGGTTCTTATAATAGACGTGACTCAGGCATGTCTCTAAACTGAGTTGCCCCTACAAGACACCCCTCTACCTACACTTCACTCGGTTCTGTTTTTATTTTTCTGCTTTTTACAGACCTAGAGCTGTTTGGTTTGAGAGGCCTCCAGGTCCGTGTGGGTTTGCCTTGAGCCCAAGATAGCTCTTTCCCAAAAGAGGAATTTAGGGTGTGGGTATAGTTTTTGTTTTGATGGCAAGGGATAGTGTCGAGTGGTTGGAGAGGACTAAAAATGGAACACTTGGACACCCATGTCTTCCTTGCTTTGTGGGCTTGGTGGTCACCACACATACACAATAAGGTGGCCCATAGTGGCTTGGAATGAATATATGTGTGTGCGTACTATGTGTATGTGTATATACACACAGTAAAGGTAAAGGTTTCCCCTTGACATAAACTCTAGTTGTGTCCCACTCTGCGGGGTGGTGGTCATCTCCATTTCTAAGCCGAAGACCTGGCGTTGTCCGTAGACATCTCCAAGGTCATGTGGCCGGCATGACTGTATGGAGCACCGTTATCTGTCTGCTGAAGTGATACCTATTGATCTACTCATATTTGCATGTTTTCGAACTGATAGATTGGCAAAAGCTGGGGCTAATGACGGGAGCTCACCCCGTTTCGTGGATTCAAACTGTCAACCTTCCGACAAGCAAGTTCTGCAGCTCAGCGGTTTAACCTGCTGCACCACCACAGCCCCTTGTGTGTGTGTGTGTGTGTGTATGTGTGTGTGTGTGTGTGTATATATATGAATGAAAACACACACATATACACACACACACACACAAAACACATATACACAGACTAGGCTACAGCAACGTGTGGCAGGGGGTGGCTTGTGTGTGTGTGTGTATGTGTGTGTGTGTGTGTGTGTATATATATATATATATAAATGTAATGTTTATTTGTGGGATTCACATAACTCAAAAACCACTGGATGAAGTGACACCAAATTTGGACACAATACACGTATCAGGCCAACGAGTGACCGTCACTCATAAAAACACTGAAAAACACAGCAGAAGAGACTTAAAAAGTAAAAAATAAATAAAAATACATTACAAAACATTTGCAAAACCATATATATATATATATATGAATGAAAACACATATATACACACACATATACACACACACACAAAACACATATACACAGACTAGGCCATAGCAACGCATTGCAGGGGGTGACTAGTATATATACACACACACACATATATACATATTCATACACACACACACAGGGGCGGCTCAAGTCATTACGCGAAGTAAGCATTTGCAGTATAGTTGATTTGCCCAGGGGCGCTCTTGAGGCGCTTTTGGGGAAAAATAGACCTTGACCTTGACATATGCCAGTTGTAGTTACTGGGATGTATAGTTCACCTACAATCAAAGAGCATTCTGAACTCCACCAATGATGGAATTGAACCAAATATGGCACACAGAACTCCCACGACGATCAGAAAATATATATCAGTGATTGGTTGGGGGGGGGGGGGGGAGCACCAAAATACTGTTTGCTTATCGTTGAAAATTACCTAGGGCCGTCTCTTCTCACACACACACACACACACACACACACACACGTATTATGGTATTTTCAAACCACCATGGGAAACTTAATTGTGAGTGGTAATCACCAAGTGAGGATATAAAAACCTACCTACCTATCTACTTACCTACTATCTATCTATTTATCTGTCTACCTATCTGAAACTGCATGTCCCAGAATCACATTAGGATGGACAGAATTGGGAAACCTATCTAGAACCTAAGGCCTGGTTGCACCACATCTTTGCAGTGCTATTATTATTTAGAGTCTCCAGAGACAGTTGTTATCCCTTCATCCCAGTGTTTCCCAAACTCTAGTCTTCCAGGGTTTTGTTGACTCCAACTCCCAGAAGGCTCAGCTGCCTTGGCCAATAATTGGGGATTTTGGTAAGCTAAAGTCCGAAACACTTAGAAGTTTGTAAAACATTGCTTTGTTTAACCATTGCATAGAAGATGGAATTTTAGCAGTGGGTCATCCACACTACACACTTATAACGCTATGAATCCACTTCTGTTGCCATGGTGCCATCAAATGGAATCTGAGGATTTGCATTTCAATGAGACACTACTAGAGGACCTTTTGGGGTTTTGTTGTCTCCCTCCAAGCCATTCCCAACATATGGCAACCTTTTCATGGGAATTTCTAGGGCTGAGAATATGACATTTGCTCGAGGTCACTCAATGAGTTTCTATGTCCAATAGGAATTCGAATTCTAGCCTCTAGAGCAGGCATGGGCAAACTTTGGCCCTCCAGGAGTTTTGGACTTCAACTCCCACAATTCCTAACAGCCTACCGGCTGTTAGGAATTGTGGGAGTTGAAGTCCAAAACTCCTGGAGGGCCAAAGTTTGCCCATGCCTGCTCGAGAGCCATAGTCCAACGACTGTCAAGGGAGCCACATACTCTCAACCCCATAATTTCCAAGTAGGTAAAACAGAAGGAAGTGCTGCTATTAGTGAGAATGAAAGCCAGATGCCTTTTGAAGAAATCCTAACAATGGGCATATGGACTGACGGATCTGGGAATTATAGTTTTCCTGAAACATGGTGGATATATGTTCCAGGGAGAGCAAAGGGTAAGAACAGCATGGCCAATGATGATAGGACTGGGTGGCATTTGCACTTTTGCAATCATTCTGCAAAAGAGTTCCGATACTACGTCACAACACTTTGGGAAATCATTGCTGATAGTAGTTGATAAACTGAAGGTGAGGCTGCTACTGTTAGTCACCAAATCCAAACAGAGGCATATCTTTGTTTCCTGTCTTACTCAATGCATATTTACTCAATGTAACAGCAGCCCAGGTGAGAAAGCTGCCTTTCTCACCTGAGTTTCTTCATCTGAAAACTTTTGCCCTGAATCAATTCCATTCTGCTCAGGCCAGTCTTTCAAGTCCTGCTTTCCTTTTGCATCCTTCCGGCCCTACCATTGGGCAAGTTGGGTCAGTGTGACAATTCGGATGGACAGACGAAAGCTATTTACCCAACCTGTAATTAACCTATTGCCAAGTCCAAATGCACGAAGGTCAACCAGTGGTGCAGGTTCGAATCCGGGGAGTAGCATGAGCTCCCGCTTTCAGCCCCAGCTTCTGCCAACATGCGAGTAGCTCAATAGGTACCACTTTGGCGGGAAGGTAAGGGCACTCCATGCAGTCATACCAGCCACGTGACCTTGGAGGTGTTGCACTCCAGGCCAGGAAAAAGCCCTCTGACTTTAAAACACACCACACGAAGAATGAAGAAACAAATCTTCTTTTATTGAAGCTTAGTAAACAACCAGATGAAATAAATGCTTGTAAGAAAATAAGAAAGTTCCAAAAAGTAATAAGTCCATAAAAGGTAATAACACAAAGCAATGTCCACACCAGATATAAAAACAATCCAAAACAGCATTTATCCAGACAGGATCCAACAAGATGCAAAGACAACCCAAAAGGCTAAAAAATCTCCATAAGAACAAGACCCCTTGAACAGGATTTCCATGGCACATGAACTTGATTTCCAGACGATGCCTGATCTAACAGGTTTCCCCTTGAGGCAAACCTTATATCCCAAAACTCAGAAATTGGTTTTGCTTTTCCCCACATTTACCCCTTATCAGACGAAGCCTTTCAGAGCAACGTAAATACTGAGTTTGCTGTCGATCCTGGCTAATCTCCAGCCGCCTATTCTTCAGCTCCCTATCTGGCTGCTCATTAAAATTCCCAGCTGTCACATTGTTTTCCAAACCCAAATCTTGAGAGGTCACAGAAAGAGGGAGTGAACCATCATTGCTAGGCCCAGCAGGAATATTCTCATGAGAAACTGCCCTTTGCACTGGGGCCTCTTTGTCATTGTCTGCCTGAAAATCATTGACCAAACCATCTCCATCTTGTACCTCAGCCTCAGCACCATCATTTCTCTCATCATTTCCCTCATCATTTCCCACACCAGGATCCTGAAACACTAACACAGGCTGATTCCCAACAGGAGGTGTTTACGGACAGCGCCAGCTCTTCAGCTTCGAAATGGAGATGAACACCAACCTCCAGAGTTGGACACGACTAGACTTAATGTCAGGGGAAAACCTTTACGTGTACCTTACCAACCCAGATTGGAAAGATTCCAGAGAATCCATTCAACCAGAAGTGATGCCAACCTCAGCTTCCTTCTACTCACTTGGTGCTGAGTAAACATCTTGGGTGCCAAAGTGTGTGCTTGTGCGTTATTTTGACAGCTCCAGTATAAGACTATCAACCTTTCTTTCCTTATATTACTAAGAGCCGATTGTTTGATTGTTGGACTCAGATCCTGGAAACAAGGGTCCGAATCCCCACTGGTTGGGTGAACATGGATAAATCACACCCCTCAGTCTCAAACCTTACCAAGAAGCCTTTGGATAGGGTTGTTGTTACAAGTCAAATTGAAGGCACATAATAACTAATCACAGCTTTAGGACCTAGATTGGATCCGGAGAAATAGGTTACTCCATAAATAAGTCAGTTCAAAAGTAACAGTCTTAGTAAGACCAGGATTTAAAGGGGTGGGAATAATGGGGTCCTCCATATATTATTGAATTGTAAACAAATAAACAATGTTTTATTACTTAATTAGGCGATCTTTCGTTGTCCGAGTAGGATAGTCTTCCAAGATCAGTGTGCTGGCGGTGGAGCCCTATTCTTGATCTGCATCTTCTCCCGCAGTGAGGGTCTTGGTTTCCAGGTGGATGGCGGTCCCTTGATGCGCCTTCCTCTTGGCACGTTTCTCTCTTTCACCCTCCATTCATGCCTCTTCAAATTCTACAGCACTGCTGGTCACAGCTGACCTTCAGCTGGAGCTCTCAATGGCCAGGGCTTCCCAGTTGTTAGTGTCTATGCCAGAATTTTTAATGTTGGCTTTGAGCCCATCTTTAAATCTCTTTTCCTGCCCACCGACATTCCATTTTCTGTTCTTGAGTTCGGAGTAGAGCAACTGCTTTGGGAGATGGTGGTCTGGCATTCGGACAACGTGGCCGGTCCAGCGGAGTTGATGGCGGAGGACCATTGCTTCAATGCTGGTGGTGTTTGCTTCTTCCAGCATGCTGACATTTGTCCACCTGTCTTCCCAAGAGATTTGCAGGATTTTCTGGAGGCAGCACTGATGAAATCGTTCTAGGAGTTGCATGTGACATCTGTAGATAGTCCACATTTCAGAGGCGTAGAGTAGGGTTGGGAGGACAATAGCTTTATAAACAAGCACTTGGTATTCCTACTGATGTTCCGGTCCTCAAACACTCTCTGCTTCATTCGGAAAACAGCTGCACTTGTAGAGCTCAGACGGCGTTGTATTTCAGTGTCAATGTTGACTTTTGTGGAGAGGTGGCTGCCAAAGAGCATTATTGTTGGGGGTATAGCTCAGCAGAAGAGCATTTGACTGCAATAAGGACTGTAAGTCCCAGAAGTCCTGGATAGAATAACCATTAAGAAAGAATGCTGGGAGCTGAAGTCCAATGGTACCTAAGGGCTGTAAGATTCTAGTTTACCTCCAATCAGATGCTTAAACCTTTATAGTCCAAGGGTGCATCTCCATCAAGCTGAAATTTTGGCCCTCCAGGTGTTTTGGACTTCAACTCCCACAATTCCTAACAGCCTATTGGCTGTTAGGAATTGTGGGAGTTAAAGTCCAAAACACCTGGAGGGACAAAGTTTGCCCATGCCTGGTGTAGATGCACCCTGTATCACTATTACTGAGTATTATAGGCTCTTGGATTACAACAGACCCCTGTTTCATTGGCGTGGAACCCATTCCCATATCTGCCCACCCTCATACCCAAGATTTTGCAAATCTGGTTCCAAACAGGTTCAGAGAAAGAGATAGGGAGGGGGACGACAATTAGAAGAGACAATCTTTAAACCATTGTGGAATAACTGGCCTTGCCACCCCCAATGAACTGTCCTTGTTTTGCTCAGGTGTATTTCTTGCCCTGAGTCTTCCCTGCAGCTCTGAATTTACCTTACAAAGGCGCACTCTTCTCCCCATTCTCACATTTTGGAAATTTCCATACAGGTGATTTCTGGAGCTGTGTTTTGGGCTCATTCCTCTGGTCCCCTGCCCCAGAAAACAAGATCCATTCTCCCACCAAGGATTTTTTTGGAGGCTTGCCTTTGATCTAATGCGACAATGGCATTTTTGCCATCTCACCATCCTTCCCTTTAATAATAATAGACATCGTTGTTAAGTGTATATTTCAAATACTTTTAGTCTTGTGAATACAGCAGCTTCTGGTCTATGTGATCTGAAAAAGCAAGATGGTAAAGTATTGTCAAAGGTTTTCATGGCCGGAATCACTGGGTTGTTGTAGGTTTTTTCGGGCTATATGGCCATGTTCTTGAGGCATTCTCTCCTGGCGTTTCACCTGCATCTACGGCAAACATCCTCAGAGGACCTCACTGATCTGGACAGAAAAACAAGAAAACTGATGACACTCAGTTCTTGTGGGGTTTTTTGGGCTATATGGCCATGTTCTAGAGGCATTTCTCCTGACGTTTCGCCTGCATCTATGGCAAGCAAGATGCAGGCGAAATGTCAGGAGAAATGCCTCTAGAACATGGCCATATAGCCCGAAAAAACCCACAAGAACTGAGTGATTCCAGCCATGAAAGCCTTCGACAAAACTGATGACAGTCCACTATGCATTACACCCGTCTAGTGATGTCAACTGACTTGACCTGCCCAGAAAATCAGGAGGCAGAGGGCTTCTGCAAGTGAAACAAACGGTAGAAGAAGAGAAACATGCACTGGCAGATTATGTGAAAGGCAGTCAAGAACCAATATTGAGGGAAGTCAATAGTAGTAAACTTCTTAAAGTGCAAAAGACAAAGAGGAGATACTGAAAAACACAATCCAGAGCAGAAGAGAAAACTGGCAAAAGAAGGTTCTCCATGGACAGTTCCTGGGAAAAATTGAGAGCCAAATTGACAAAGAAAAAACATGGCTGTATCTCACAAATGGAAGTCTGAAAAAGGAGGCAAAGGAGGACCTGATTCTGGCAGCCCAAGAACAAGCCATTCAAACAAATGCCATCCAAGCCAGGATTGAAAAGTCGATGACAGATCCCAAATGTAGACTCTGCAAGGAAGCAGATGAAACAATAGATGACATCTTCAGCTGCTGCAAGAAGATCACGCAGACAGACTCCAAGCAGAGGCACAACACCGTTGCTCAGATGATTCATTGGAACTTGTGCCACAAAGACCATCTGCCTGCGACAAAGAACTGGTGGGATCACAAGCCGGAAAGAGCTACTCTGGGACTTCTGGATTCAGACAGACAGAGTTTTGGAGCATAATACTCCTGACTTCACAATCGTGTTAAAAAACAAAGTATGGATCATCGATGTGGCAATCCAAAGTGACAGCAGGATTGCAGAGAAACAACTGGAAAAGCTGACACGATATGAGGATTTAAAAATCGAACTGCAAAGACTCTGGCACAAACCAGTAAAGGTGGTCCCAGTGGTGATCAGCACACTGGGTGCAGTGCCTCAAGACCTTGGCCTGCACTTAAACACAATCGGCGCTGACAAAATTACTACCTGTCAGCTGCAAAAGGCCACCCTACTCAGATCTGCACACAGATACATCACACAGTCCTAGACACTTGGGAAGTGTCCCACGTGTGATCAAATACAAAAGCAGCATAGTGATCTTTTTTTGCTGTGTGCTAATCTCATTGTGTATATAATAATAATGATGATGATAATAATAATAATAATAATAATAATAATGCCTTCTTCAGTGCATGATATCTAGATTGAGATTTCTTTCTTGGAGTTGAAGGACTAGTGGTTTATTCTTTCCAGTTGCCTGGCACATCCTTTCCTCGCTACCAAGGAACGCTCTCCCACGGCCCTGGCTGCATGAATATTTGATAGGAGATGAAATATTAAGATGCATTTTCTGATATGCCCCACCCTTTTCCTTCCTTGCACTGGGTTTGTGTGTGTGTGTGTGCATTGGGAGCAGCAGAAACTGTTGGCTGTGTGTTTGGTCGTGCTTTAAAACACTTGTTTTTGTTTTCTCCAAAAAAAGGAGAAGCTTAGTTTGGAGTTTCAGGTTCTGCAAAAAAGAAAGTGGGCAGTTGAGTTTCTGCCTTCGGGTGTCAAGGATGTGCGCCTGGAGTGTATTTGTGTGCCTTTCTGTGTGAGGACACCCACATTGCTTGGAGCGGGAAGAGAGAGAAAGCAAGCAAGAGAGGAAAGGCAGAGAGAGAAAAACAGTCCATTGCAGACAGAGAGGAGAGAGGAGAAGAAATACCCTGTGCTTGTGCCAATTTAAGGTGAGATTGCTGTGGCGCTGAACTTTTCTATGTATGTATGTATATGTATATATCCAGGTGTGAGTCTTACTGAAGGTGAAGTGGGTTCATTCCCAGATATAGAATATGTTTAATAGTAATGTATTAGATGATTGGGAAGCAAGTTTAGAAGACTGTCTTGCGTTGCACTCATAGTACAAGGAGGAGGAAATACGTGAGTAGAGATGCTTCAGATTGCACTACATCATCGTAACCTTCTACCTGTTTACCTGAATATCCTAAAGGCACCAAATCCTGTCAGATCTTAAATGCCAAGCAGGATCAGTTCTAGATATTCCTTGGATGGGAGACTGCCATTGAATACCATGTACTATAGCAGTGGTTCTCCGCCTTCCTAATGCCATGACAGATGCCAAGCAGACTCAGTCCTGGATATTCCTTGGATGGGAGACTGCCATTAAAAAGCATGTGCTATAGCAGTGGTTCTCCACCTTCCTAATGCCATGACAGATGCCAAGCAGGCTCAGTCCTGGATATTCCTTGGATGGGAGACTGCCATTGAATACCATGTGCTGTAGCGGTGTTTCTCAGAGTTCCTAATGCCACGACCCCTTAATACAGTTCCTCATGTTGTTGTGACCCCCAACCAAAAAATTATTTTCGTTGCTACTTCACAACTGCAATTTTGCTACTGTTATGAATCGTAATGTAAATATCTGATATGCAGGATGTATTTCCATTCACTGGACCAAATTTGGCACAACTACCCGATACTGGTGGAGTTGAGGGTGGGATTGATTTTGTCATTTGGGAGTTGTAGTTGCTGGGATTTATAGTTCACCTACAATCAAAGAGCATTCTGAGCTCCACCAATGATGGAATTGAACCAAACTTGGCACACAGAACTGCCCTGACAAACTGAAAATACTGGAAAGGTTTGGTGAGCATTGACCTTGAGTTTTGGAGTTGTAGTTCACCTACATCCAAAGAGCACTGTGGACAATGATGGATCTGGACCAAAATTGGCACAGATACGCAATATGTCCAAATGTGAACACTGGTGGAGTTTGGGGAAAATAGAACTTGACATTTGGGAACTGTAATTTCTGGAATTTATGATTCACCTACAATCAACAAACATGAATACTGAATATACCCAAATGTGAACACTGGTGGAATTTGGAGAAAATAGACCTTGATATTTGGGAACTGTAGTTGCTGGGATTTATAGTTCACCTGCAACCAAAGAGTATGAATACTCAGTATGTCCAAATGTGAACACTGGCGGAGTTTGGGGGAAACAGACCTTGACATTTGGGAGTTGTAGTTGCTGGGATTTATAGTTCACCTACAATGAAAAAAACATGAATATTGAATATACCCAAATGTGAACACAGGTTGGGTTTGGTGAAAATAGACCTTGACATTTGGGAGTTGTAGTTGCTGGGATTTATAGTTCACCTACAATCAAAGCGCATTCTGATCCTCACCAATGATAGAATTAGGCCGAACTTCCCACACAGAACCCCCATGACCAACAGAAAATACTGTGCTTTCAGGCTTCACAACCTCTGAGGATGCTTGCCTTAGAGGCAGGTGAAATGTCAGAAGAGAATGCCTCTAGAGCATGGCCATACAGCCTGAAAGAACCTACAACAACACTGTGTTTTCTGATGGTCTTTGGTGACCCCTCTGACACCCCACCTCACGACCCCTCAGGGGTCCCGACCCCCAGGTTGAGAAACACTGTCCTAAAGGCACTAGATCCGGTTTGATCTTAGATGCCAAGCAAGGTCAGCCCTGGACATTCCTTGGATGGGAGACTGCCATTGAATACCATGTGCTATAGGCGATATTTCAGAGGAAGGAACTGGCAAAACTACTTCTGAGGATTCCTTGGATAAGAAAAGACAAAAAATTTAAGTCGACAGGCAACATGACTGTTGCCTGTTGACATAACATCACTTATTTACTGGGAAGCAAACCCAAAATAGGACTTACTCTCTGATAAATATGCGCATGGCGTGCCTGGGCGCATGGCAAAGGAAAATACCATCCTTAAAATATATTTCCTTGTGAAAGGTGCTCAGCCTGACAAATGTTGAGTCAAGGAGGAAATGGTTTGGCTGTGCCTCGCTTCTGCTTCGTGGTTCTCTCTCTTGAGGGATGGAAGAAATTACAGGGCGACCGAAGGCGGCTTGGGAAAAATGCATTAGCTCCCAGTCTGTGAATGCTTTCAGCCGGGCGGGTGGCGGCGATCCGAGTCCTTGTCTCTCAAAAGAATCAGATTAGAGTGAATTATGGAGCGAAATCAGGAAGTGGTGATCTTCGTTTTATCTGCCTATGATAGAGAAAGTTGCAAAACAGAGGAAGGCACAAAAAAAAAGGAGAAAAGGATGCTTTCACACGGTGGGTGATGTCCATGTAGATTTTATTTGTTTAATGTATTGTCGAAGGCTTTCATGGCTGGAATCACTAGGTTCTTGTGGGTTTTTTCGGGCTATAGAGCCATGTTCTAGAGGCATTTCTCCTGACGTTTCGCCTGCATCTATGGCAAGCAAAACAACAGAGAGGAAACAACCAGGCACAGATTAACACCTCCCAGCAAGAGATTTTCCCAGGCTCAGGCAGGCCTTCAAATGCTAATGAAGATGATCAGCTGAAACATTCACACCTAGCTCCAAAAGACAAGAGTCCTTTGTCCCACCCCAGCCATTCCACAGATATATAAACCCTTTGTCCTAATTCCAACAGACCTCACTACCTCTGAGGATGCTTGCCATAGATGCAGGCGAAACGTCAGGAGAAATGCCTCTAGAACATGGCTCTATAGCCCGAAAAAACCCACAAGAACCTAACACCATAAAACATTAACACATAATATAAAACCATAACAAGAACAATCTATATAAATAAAAATGTAATGTTCGTTTGTGGGATTAACAGAACTCAAAAACCACTGGACGAATTGACACCAAATTTGGACACAAGTCACCTAACAGCCCAATGTATGTCCTTCACTCAAAAAAACTGATTTTGTCATTTGGGAGTTATACTTGCTGGGATTTATAGTTCACCTACAATCAAAGAGCATTCTCAACCTCACCAACGATGGAATTCAGCCAAACTTGGCACACAGTTCTCCCCTGGCCAACAGAAAATACTGGAAGGGTTTGGTGGGCAGTGTCCTTTGGTTTTGGAGTTGTAGTTCACCTACATCCAGAGAGCACTGTGGACTCAAACAATGATAGATCTGGACCAAACTCTACATGAATACTCAATATGCCCAAATGTGAACACTGGTGGAGTCTGGGGGAAAATAGAATCTTGACATTTGGGAGTTGTAGTTGCTGGGATGTATAGTTCACCTACAATCACAGAGCATTCTGAACCCTACCAATGATAGAATTGGGCCAAACCACCCACACAGAACCCCACAGCAACGCATGGCAGGGGACAGCTAGTAAAAACATAAATCAGTTGTGTCTCCTAATTAAAAATATTGTCCAAGCTCATCGTCCAGTCGTTCCATATTCATAGGTCTTTTACATTGCATTTTCAAATGCTTGCTCAAACAGCCAAGTCTTGACTCTTTTCCAGAATGTTAAGAGGAAAGGGGCTGATCTAATGTCCCTAGGAAGGGTTTTCTATAGTTGAGGGGCCACCCCTGAGAAGGCCCTGTCCCTCGTCCCCACCAAACATTTGCCAAAGAATGGTTTGACTGCAACAGAGCTGGATAAATTAACTTGTTGGACTGCAGGACCCAGAATCCACAAACCAATGGCTAAACTTATTTTTGTTTCGTGCCCTGAAGTCATTTCAAACGATCACAGGAGAGAGGACGTGACTTGCTCAAGGCTACCCAGTAAGTTTCCATAGCCATTGAAGATTTGAATTCTGATCCTTAGCTCCACAGGGTGCATTTACACTGCGGAATGAATGTAATTTGACACCAATTTAGCTGTCATGACTCAAGGCTATAGAATCACAGAAGTTGTAGTTTTCATTGGAAGAGATCTCATGGGCCATCTAGTCCAACCCCCTGCCAAGAAGCATATGAAATGAAGCAACCAGGTTAGCTCAGTCAGGTGGAAATGAACAAAATTATTTTGAATTTTTCCCAATACTATCTGAAGGCTTGTTCTAAAATGCATCCAGGAATTATCATAGTATAGAATCCTGGAGTTGGAAGAGACCTGGTGGGCCATCCAGTCTAACCCCCTGCCAAGAAGCAGGAAATTTGCATTCAAAGCACCCCCGACAGATGGCCATCCAGCCTCAGTTTAAAAGCCTCCAAAGAAGGAGCCTCCACCACACACCGAGGCAGTGAGTTCCACTGCTGAACAGCTCTCACAGTTAGGAAGTTCTTCCTAATCTTCAGGTGGAATCTCCTTTCCTGTAGTTTGAAGCCATTGTTCCGCGTCCTAGTCTCCAGGGGAGCAGAAAACAAGCTTACTCCCTCCTCCCTATGACTTTCCCTCACAAATTTATACATGGCTATCATGTCTCCTCTCAGCCTTCTCTTCTTCAGGCTAAACATGCCCAGTTTGTTAAGCCGCTCCTCATAGGGCTTGTTCTCCAGATCCTTGATCATTTTAGTCGCCCTCCTCTGGACACATTCCAGCTTGTCAACATCTCCCTTCAATTGTGGACACACTATTTTGATATGTTTTTGATATGTTTTGTATTCACTTAGGCATTGAATGTCAGTCTTCTTATGTGTAAACTGCTCTGAGTTCCCTTGGGGAAATAAGGCGGTATGGAAAATAATACTAATACTACTACTACTACTAATAATAATAATAATGCCAGAAGTGCTGACGTCTCACCAAACAACACCTCCGAGGATTCCTTAACTTTGATCCATGGTGGTAAAAGTGGTGTCAAACTGCACTTATGGTCCAATGCTGAAACCATTTCAGCAAAGGTATAATGGTGCTCCATGCAGTCATGCTGGCCATATGAACTTGGAGGTGTCTATGGACAACACCGGCTCTTCAGCTTAGAAATGGAGATGAGCACCAACCCTCCCAGAGTTTGATACAACTGGACTTAATGTCAGGGGAAAACATTTACCTTACTAAGAAGTAAATTCTGACCAAACCATGAGTCAGCCTAATTATCCTGATCGACTTTGGTGGTTTGTTAGAAACACAAAGTGGGGAGGAAAAGAACTCTATGTCCCATCTTTAGAGCAAAAAGTAGAATATAAGTGAAATCAATATGTATATAATCAGTGCCACATGGGCATGGATGGTGTTGGGGATGCATCATCTGTCCGGAGCCAAACCAAAGGGAAGGCATGACTCATGTTGGCACCGAGGCCTGTATATTCCTTTAATGCCAGTGCGCTGTGATGTGGGATTTCCATCCTGTGCGGCGGGTATGTGTCTTATCATGCTCTGTGTCTGATGGAGCTCCTCAAAGGAATGCTGCTGGGATTTATATTTAGCGTTCTCTTGGCAGAACAAATGCCCTGGGTGTTTGCAGATAGGGAACAGCTATCCATGAGAGGAGTAGATGTGAAATGCTATATATCCTATATTTAGGTTTTTTTTTTGTGTTAACGTTTATACATTCCCAGACCCCTTGGTGGCACAGTGGGTTAAACCACTGAGCTGCCGAATTTGCTGACCTAAAGGTTGGAGATCCGAATCCGGGGAGAAGGGTGAGCTCCTGCTGTTAGGCCCAGCTTCTGCCAACCTAGCAGTTCGAATACATGCAAATGTGAGTAGATCAGTAGGTACCACTCCAGCAGGGAGGTAATGGCATTCCATGCAGTCATGCTGGCCACATGACCTTGGAGGCGTCTACGGACAACGCCGGCTCTTCGGCTTAGAAATGGAGATGAGCATCACCCCCAGAGTCAGACTCGACTAGACTTAATGTCAGAGGAAAACCTTTACCTTTACCTTTATACATTCCAGTCAGACGTGAGCACCTGAAACTGAAAATAGGTATAGATCTCTGCTAGTAGATCAAGATCTTGTTTACTGGTTGTGTCATGTCACATGGCACAGTGATACTGTTGTGCATCTGATTGCACAATAAATGATAGAACTTTGTGCACTCCTGTTGCACAAGTCATCACTACCCTTGGCACAATCAAGAAAAAACCAAGTGGAATGCCACTTTACTAGCTCTAACCTGACAAGATGTGTTTAACAATATTACAAGATGTGTAAAACCATTTAACAGCCACGATACATACTTCCCACAGGTATGGCTGAACTCCATTTGTACAAGAATCTGTAGGTATCAAATTCTGCAACTATCCTTTGGTTATGCAACTCTGAGTAGAGAAGTTCTTATTGCAGTATTTCTCAACCTGGGGGTCAAGACACCCCCCCAGGGGGGGGGGTCAAGAGGGATGTCAGGGGGGTCACCAAAGACCATCAGAAAACACAGTATTGTTTGTTTGTTTGTTTTCTGTGTAGGAAGTTTGGTTGCTGTTACAGGACGTCCAACTCTTTGTTTGTCACGCAAGTCAGATGTTCCCACCTCAACATCTTTAAAGCACCGGGATTGTGGCGCAGCTGGCTGAGTGTCAGCTGCATTAAGATCACTCTGACCAGAAGGTCATGAGTTCGAAGCCAGCCCAGGTCGGAGTGAGCTTCCGGCCAATTTTGTGTAGCTTGTTGTCGACCTTTGCAACCTGAAAGTTCCATCTGTCAGTTCCATCTGTCAAGTAGGAAAATTAGGTACCACCTATGTGTGGGGAGGCTAATTAACTAATTTATGAGGCCATAAAAAGACTCCAGCAAAAAAAAAAAAAAAAGCACTCCAGCAAAAAGCATGCGGGGAATGCGGAAGTACTTAATCAGTGCCACAGATGGACAATGAAAGCGACAGCTCCCCTGGCGGCCAGAAAAAGTTAAATAGCCTCTGTGTATGTCTATATACATTGTATGTCTAATTGGCATTGAATGTTTGCCATATATGTGTACATTGTAATCCGCCCTGAGTCCCCTGTGGGGTGAGAAGGGCGGAATATAAATTCTGTAAATAAATAGATAAATAAATAAACTTACTCGCCCAAAGACTCACAGTTCTCACATCAACACGATCACCATAAACAGCTTGCATTCGCTGATGAATCTCCTTTGGTGTGACACCTTCTGGTGTCAAGAATTCAATGACTGCACGTTGCTTAAGTTGCATTGACCAACCATCTGCGCAGGGTTCCATACTTTGCACTTTAACAACGCAACCGTATAATGCTAAGGCTTCCCGCCAAAATGGAACTGTAGAGGAGTCTACTGAACAAGCCAGTACCTGCTGCATACCAGTACTGCCAACTGTTGAGGAGTTACGAAGGGGGAGGCATTACTTTTCATTCAACCCTCGTAGAATCATAGTTGGAAGAGACCTCGTGGGCCATCCAGTACAACCCCATTCTGCCAAGAAGCAGGAAAATCACATTCAAAACACCCCTGACAGATGGCCATCCAGCCTCTGTATAAAAGCCTCCAAAGAAGGAGCCTCCACCACACTCCGGGGCAGAGAGTTCCACTGCTGAACAGCTTTCACAGTCAGGAAGTTCTTCCTAATGTTCAGGTGGAATCTCCTTTCTTGTAGTTTGAAGCCATTGTTCCACGTCCTAGTCTTCAGGGCATTATTGCTATACATAAGCTTTACTGGTGACAACTAATGGAGCAAATGGCATATATCAGAGAAGCATCCCAGCCCTTTTGCTAACAGAGTCATCTCATAGTCAATGCTACATTGGATACACTGAGTTTTTAAAAGGAGATTTGCCTTGACTTGATTGTACGAAAACAAACCAAGCTGCCCAAATCGTAAATTGTGACCTTCCATCTCTCCAAGCCAAATCCATTGTTTCAAGCAGAACAAAGAAACATGGGAGGTTAGGGAGAGAAAACTCCACCATGCAAGGAAATGAGCTCCACTCAAGCTGAAATGGAAGCAGGCCAAGATCGCGAGCACTTAATATTTAACAGCAACACCAAAGTGGCAGAAGGGATTTTTAAAAAGCGGCTTATGGGAAATGTCAGAAAGCACGGAGAAGAAACCTTGGTTAGTGCCTCTCTTCAGTGGGATTTGTAGCTTCCTTCCAGAATTTTTAATACAGCCTTTCATTGTTCTTTTGGTAAGTTGTTTACAGAAACCTCAAATATCAACAGGGATTTTCTTGAAAGAATCATAAACGTGGCCTTTGAGAGCAGATGATAAAGATGATCCACTTTCTCAGTTGCTGGTTCTCAATGACAATATTAGACAATTATTATGTTTTGCTTAACTGTCTACAGCACGTTACTGAAGAATCAGCATGGTGCAGCGGTTTGAGCATTGGACCAGGACCTTGGAGACTAGGGTTTGAATCTTGGCTCGGCCATGGAAACACATTTGGTGACTTTGGGCAAGTCATATTCTCTCGGCTTCAGGTGAAGGCAAGGACAACCCCCTCTGAACAAATCTCGTCAAGGAAACTCCATAACAGGGTCACCTTAGGGTTTCTATTATTCTGAAATGACTTGGTAACAGTAACAAAGTCATATGGCCATGGTCTAGAGGCATTCTCTCCTGACGTTTCGCCTGCATCTATGGCAAGGGTTTCTATTATTCCAAAATGACTAGGTAACAGTAACAAAGTCATATGGCCATGGTCTAGAGGCATTCTCTCCTGACGTTTCGCCTGCATCTATGGCAAGCATCCTCAGAGGATGCTTGCCATAGATGCAGGCGAAACGTCAGGAGAGAATGCCTCTAGACCATGGTCATATAGCCCGAAAAAAACCTACAACAACCCAGTGATTCCGGCCATGAAAGCCTTCGACAATACAGTAACAAAGTCCATAGTTTACTTACTTACTTAGGTGATCCCTCATAGCTCGAGGGTGATGGTCTTCCAGATGTGGCTTCTTGGCGGTGGATTTGTAGGTTGCTGTGGAGCCCTGTTCTTGATCTACATGTTCTCCCACAGATGAAAGGCAGTCCTGGTCAGGGTTGGCTTGACATACCTTCCTATTGACACCTTTCTTCCTCCATTCATGCCTCTTTGAATTCTGCAGCACTGCTGTCCTCAGCTGACCTCCAGTTAGAGTACTCAATGGTCAGGGCTTCCCAGTACTCAGTGTCTATGCCACAGTTTTTAAGGTTGGCTTTACGCACATATTTAAATCTCCTTTTCTGTGTATTGCAGTGGTTCTCAACCTTCTTAATGCTGCACAACCCCTTAATACAGTTCCTCATTGTGGTGAACCCCAACCATAAAATTATTTTTGTTGCCACTTCATAACTGTGATTTTGCTACTGTTATAAATTGCAATGGAACTATCTGATATACAAGATGTATTTTCATTCACTGGACCAAATTTGGCACAAATACCTGATACGCCCACATTTGAATACTGGTGGGGCTGTGGGAGGATTGATTTTGTCATTTGGGAGTTGGAGTCGCTGGGATTTATAGTTCACCTACAATCAAAGAGCATTCTGAACTCCACCAATGATTGAATTGAACCAAACTTGGCACACATAACTCCCGTGACCAACAAAAAATACTGGAAGGGTTTGGTGGGCACTGACCTTGAGTTTTGGAGTTCACCTACATCTGGAGAGGACTGTGGACTCAGACAATGATGGATCTGGAACACACTTGGCACAAATACTCAATATGCCCAAATGTGAACACTGGTGGAGTTTGGGGAAAATAGATCTTGACATTTGGGAATTGTAGTTGCTGGGATTTATAGTTCACATATACTCAAAGAGCATTCTGATAGAATTGGGCCAAACTTGGCACACAGTACCCCCATGACCAACAGAAAATACTGTGTTTTCTGATGGTCTTTGGCGACCCCTCTGACACCCCCTGGCGAGCCCCCAGTGGTCCCAGCCCCCAGGTTGAGAAATGCTGCTGTTTTGCCTATTCTCTGTTTGGAATGTCCTACTATTCAGCTTTATTGCATGAGCCTGGATCCTAGTCCTTTCCCAGTTCTCAGTTTTTGTTTTGCTTGTTTTCTCACCTCCTTAGGAAGAAGAGGATGAGAGGCTCACGATGCCTCACAGTGGCCACTGCTCTTCTGACGCTAGTAGCCCTCAAGGCCTATATAGAGTGGACTGCTGAAGAGGAGGAGCGCTTCCCAACTCCCCACGGAGCCAGTTGGCACAGCAACTCCATCACATCCGCCCAGCCCTCAAAAGAGTCACTGGTATTCACCCCACAACACTTCAATGCTTCCATGCAACAGCTACGGCAAAGCATCCCAAGGGCCAACGCTTACTGGAACGAGAAACAGCATCGTATCTTTCGGATCTTGGAAGGTGACTTGGAAAGCAATGCTTCACGGGACGAATGTTTGGGTTCCGGAGCTGCAGACAGAGCGTCCAAGATCAAAGACTTTGGTTCCTACTCGGAGCTTTACAGGAACTTCATTCTGTACGACGAATGCCGGACTTTTCCACTCTTGATCAACCAGCCCACCAAGTGCACCCGAGTTGGCAAGAACCACACTTTCTTGCTCTTAGCCATCAAATCTTTGCCTGGAAACTTTGCTGCCCGCCAGGCTGTGCGGGACACGTGGGGACAGGAGGGTGCCCCTGGCGGGTTACCCGTCCGCACCGTTTTCTTGTTAGGCACGGCCCAGGGCCGGTCTGGACCTCGCTTGCAACATCTAGTGGAGTACGAGAGCCAGCTTTTTGGGGACATCTTGATGTGGGACTTTGAGGACACCTTCTTCAACTTGACCCTGAAGGACAACCTCTTCCTCAGCTGGACGCTGGAGTACTGCCGACATGTCAGTTACATTTTGAAAGGGGACGATGACGTTTTTATCAACACACCCAAGGTCTTGGACTACTTGGGGACTTTAGATGCTCAACAACCACTGTACATGGGGCAAGTGATGGCAAATGCTTCGCCGTTCCGCATCCGCAAGAGCAAGTACTATGTGCCGGAATCGTACTACGTGGGTCCTTACCCGTCCTATGCCGGAGGTGGTGGCTACATTTTCTCTGGATCACTAGCCCGATGGCTCCACTTTGTATCTCGGCACATAGCCTTCTACCCTATCGATGATGTTTACACAGGGCTCTGCTTTCGAGCCTTGGGCATCCGCCCCGAGACTCACCCAGGCTTCCAGACTTTCGATATTGCAGAGAAGGACCGCGAGGACCCTTGTGTACACAGCAGGTTGCTCTTGGTGCATCGACGTAGCCCTCAGCAGACACTTCAGCTCTGGAAACGAATCATGGACTCAGAACTCAAGTGCTGAAGGGAGTCAGGACTAGCAGACCTCTGAGTGTGGAGGTTCCAGGAGCAATGGGAAGCAGAGGCAGGAGTGGCATGCCTTCTGCATCCCAAATGGGTTTCTGCTATGCATCCTGCATGTGGCAGGGGCTTGAGCATGACCTCCTTAAATTACAGACTTGGAGACAGTGAATATGTGAACTCCAGTGACTAAGGAATGGCCATTACTTTCATGCCCAACTCACAAGCTCCTCAGAACCAGTTGGGTTGGAAACAAAAGCACTAAAAGGCTGGGCCATTTCAGTTGGCCTCTTCTTAACTTTGTGCTCAGGGAACCATCGATCCACTCTGGCAGGGAAGAAAGGGAGGAAGTGTGTTAAGTAGGTTGTTGGGTGATGTTTGGAAAAGGGGATGAATACGTCACCATTTTCTTAACAGGATTACTGGAAGGGAAAATGACTAGAGCTTAGGTCAGAACTCCCAATTGGCATCAGTCATGAACCACTGGCAGTATGTCCAACTGAAATGGACTTCAAAGTTGAGGAACTATTTGATATCTTGGCAAAGAACTGTCCTTTATGGATCAAGGCTGGAATTGGATCAAATCTACCCCTTTGGGTTTCCCATTGACTGTGTCCACTTCACCATGACACCATCGTTGGATGATTTGCCATCTTGGGGCTGTTCTTTCCCCCACAAAATATGAAAGGTTCTTCCATAAAATGTTCTCCCTGGCATTTAAGAGCTTTCAGCTGAATTATGATGGCATTTTTAGTTCTGGCCTACTATGGGAATGTGGTGGTGCAGCGGGTTAAACCGCTGAGCTGCTGAACTTGCTGCCTGAAAGGTTCGAATTTGGGGAGTGGGGTGAGCTCCTGCTGTTAGCTCCAGCTTCTGCCAACCTTAGCAGTTTGAAAACATGCAAATGTGAGTAGATCAATAGGGAAGGTAACGGTGCTCCGGGCAGTCATGTTGGCCACATGATCTTGGAGGCGTCTACGGACAGCGCCAGCTCTTGGGCTTAGAAATGGAGATGAGCACCACACTCCAGAGTCGGACACGACTGGACTTAATGTCAGGGGAAACCTTTACTATGGGAATAAATACTGGCAAACTTCTCTGAAATTGAATTCAAGCCTTAAATTAGGTTTTCCAGACTTCGAATAGGTTGTTGGGTAGATTGTTCTTAATTTAAGATGGTTTCTCTGGATGTTGCTGGATTACAATTCCCTACTGCCTTTGCCAATGCAGGCAATATATGGGAGTCCCACAACATCTGGAGTTTGGCACAACCTCTGTACTTAAACCCAATCTTGTGTCTTTCAAGGAGAAGCATTTGCCGACATGTGCTTTAAAAAGTAAGTTACTACATCTAAAAACAAACAGAGAGCCATGGAGGACAGCAGTGGCAGCTCAAGGTTAGGAATGTTTCTCAGGTCTTCCTGGCTGAAATGTGAAAGGATTTATAATACATCCTTATGATTTCCATTGCTAAACTCAGCCAGGTTTGAAGCTTTGTAGTCCCACTTCCTTTCAAGTCATAACATTTCAGGTACTTTCAAAGAATGCTTGCTGTGAAAACTTCAACCATTCAGTAGAAGTGTGAGTCAATGGAAACTTTAATCTGTTGTTGAAGGCTTTCATGGCTGGAATCACTGGGTTGCTGTGAGTCTTCTGGATTGTATGGCCACATTCCAGAAGCATTCTCTCCTGACATTTTGCCCAGGCATTCTCAGAGGTTGTGAGGTCTGTTGGAAACTAGGCAAGTGAGGTTTATATATTTGTGGTATGTCCAGGGTGGGAGAAAGAACTCTTGTCATTGGAGTACATGCCCCCCTTCCCTCGGTGTGGGAAAGCTTGATTCCACAACCATCACTATAATGAGCCCTCCTCCGCAAATAATCTGTCTCTTTCTTATCTCGCCTGAGTTTTAATCAGTTTTAATGTCTCTCTTTTAACCATTACATGTAGCCCGCCCATTGTCGTTGTGATTGTGCCTATTGTAATTCTATATTGCTATGTTTTTACATGTTTTATGTAATTATGTTGTTGTCGTTTATTGTTTGCGTTTTCGGTTTTATTTTATTGTAATTTGCTGTTTGGGCTTGGCCTCATGTAAGCCGCTCCGAGTCCCCATCGGGGAGATGGTGGCGGGGTATAAATAAAGATTATTATTATTATTATTATTATTATTATTATTGTCTGTTTGAGGCAAGTGTGAATGTTGCAACTGACCAGCTTGATTACCATTGAATAGCCTTGCAGCTTCAAAGTCTGGCTCCTTCCTAAACTGGGCTCATCAGGCTAATGGAGACTCCACCACAGACATTAGAAGAGCTGCAAGGCCAAGAACAATCCACAAGGGTAAAGTCAAAGATCCATCCAAAGGAAAAGTGTTCTTCCCCTACATCAAAGGAATCACTGGCATCGTAGCGAAGATGATGAAGAAACACAACCTACAAACGATCTACAGACCCACCAAGGAAATCCAAAAAATGCTACGTTTAGCAAAGGACAAAGGGAATCTCTCACCTCTGCAGGAGTCTACTGTATACCATGCAGCTGTGGACAAGTCTATAGAGCAGTGGTTCTCAACCTGGGGTCCCCAGATGTTTATGGCCTACAACTCCCAGAAGTCCTAGCCAGTTTACCAACTGTTAGGATTTCTGGGAGTTGAAGGCCAAAAACATCTGGGGACCCCAGGTTGAGAACCACAGCTATAGAGGGACCTGCAAACGCAGCAGTGCCCAAACACGGATCAAGCAACATGAAAGGCACTGCAGATTAATTCAACCTGAGAAGTCAGCCATAGCAGAGCACCTGATGACCCAACCTGAACACAGCATACCATTTGAGAACACAGAAATGCTGGACCGCTCTAATAACCATCATGTCGGACTACGCAGAGAAGCCATTGAAATCCACAAGCATGTGGATAATTTCAGCAGAAAGGAGGAAACAATGAAAATGAACAAAATCTGGCTAAAAGTATTTTTTACAACTCTAAAATTAAGACAGTAAATAAAGAGCAAAACTCAGAAAAAATGGGAATTTCAGACAGGAAACAATCAGGGCCAGCTTACACCTCCCAACAAAGGATTCCCCCAGGCAGGAAGCAGCCAGGCTTTGAATCTGTAAGGCCATTCAATGTTAATTGACAAGCTGGAATGTGTCCAGAGGAGGGCGACTAAAATGATCAAGGGTCTGGAGAACAAGCCCTATGAGGAGCGGCTTAAGGAGCTGGACATGTTTAGCCTGTAGAAGAGAAGGCTGAGAGGAGATATGATAGCCATGTATAAATATGTGAGAGGAAGCCACAGGGAGGAGGGAGCAAGCTTGTTTTCTGCTTCCTTGGAGACCAGGGCGTGGAACAATGGCTTCAAACTACAAGAGAGGAGATTCCATCTGAACATAAGGAAGAACTTTCTGACTGTGAGAGCCGTTCAGCAGTGGAACTCTCTGCCCCGGAGTGTGGTGGATGGCCATCTGTCAGGGGTGCTTTGAATACAATATTCCTGCTTCTTGGCAGGGGGTTGGACTGGATGGCCCATGAGGTCTCTTCCAACTCTAAGATTCTATGATTAATCAACATTACCAATTGCAACATTCACACTCCCCTCAAGCAGACAAGAATTCTTTCTCTCACCCTATTCCACAGATATATAAACCCAATTTTCCTAGTTTCCAACAGACCTCATAACCTCTGAGGATGCCTGCCATAGATGTGGGTGAAACGTCAGGAGAAAATGCTTCCCAAACATGGACATACAGCCTGGAAAACTTACAGCAACCCAGCAAGATGAAACTTTAATAGTCTTAAAAGCCAGAATATAATTTTTCCTTTTCCAGATGTGAAAGTGTCATCCCTGATAATGCTCCTGAGGTGTCACGTTTCTTGGTTATCCCCTTCCCTGCCTGCAACGCTTTACTTGATCTGTCTGTAATATCAGGTCGGGTCCCAATAGGCTTTCTTCCTCACTCTTTCTTTTCTCCTATCTAACCTTCCTGATTTTTTTTCCTGATGGAACCAAGAAACCCACAGCTTGGCAAACAAAGGAGTGGAGTCACCCAGTGACAGCTTTCGTCACTATTTAATGTTTAAATATGGCTTGAAAGAAAAAGGTACAACTTTGCGGATGGTAAAAATAGATGTTCATCTAATTTTGCCAGTTGCTCTTCCTTTCACAGCTGCTTTAAGGTGAAGAAGGCTCGGATATTTTTGTGTGACCCACTTAAATGTGGGGAACGTCGTAATTCAAACACTGTAATGATGTGTATAAATATAGAAGAAATATAATATATAATAAAAGGAGTCTCAGGTGCAGTGTGTGTATTGGATTTTGTAATTCCAAGGCTTTAAGCTCTTCAGAATGTATTTATTCTTACACCTTCGAAAGTTACCAGTCTAATTCGGGCTGTGGCCCTATTTAGTCTTAAAAGTCCAAAATAGTGATGTCAGAAACCATTTTCAGCTTACGTTTAAGCAGTTTGCCCTCTTTTCCCCGTGAAAGCAAGGACCGTATATACTCGAGTATAAGCCGACCCAAATATAAGCCGAGGCACCTAATTTTGCCACAAAAACTTGGAAAACATATTGACTTGAGTATAAGCCGAGGGTAGGAAATGCAGCAGCTATGGGTAAATGTCTAAATAAGAATAGATACCAATAAAATTACGGCGCTCCATGCAGTCATGCTGGCCACATGACCTTGGAGGTGTCTATGGACAATGCCGGCTCTTTGGCTTAGAAATGGAGATGAGCACCACACCCCAGAGTTAGACATGACTGGACTTAATGTCAAGAGACAACCTTTACCTTTACCAATAAAATTACAATAATTTAGACATCAGTAGGTTAAGTATTTTTGAATATTTACCATATTTCAAAAAACAAAACAAAACAATAAACTAGCTCTGTAAGTGGAAAAGTAGCATCAACAAAAACAATATGATATCAACAATAACTTAATAATAATAATAATAATAATAATAATAATAATAATGTATTTGTATCCTGCCCTATCTCCCCATGGAGACTCAGGCCAGCTTCCAACACAATAACAGGGAAATATTCAATGCCTATATAAACAATGCAGAGCTAGATATAGATCTATAATTATATATTACTAATTTCACATATGCATTTCTCCTTGAAATGTTTGCAAACCCTCTCTCTATATATGTGCATTTCCACCGAAATATTTGCAAGCCCTATATATCTATATTGGTATCTATCTAGGCACACATGTCCATATATATTGTGTGTGCATTTCACCCTGTAAGGAGAGAATGCCTCTAGAACATGGCCATATAGCCCGAAAAAACCTACAACAACCCAGTGATTCCGGTCATGAAAGCCTTCGACAATATATCACCCTGTAATATTTGCAAGCCCTATACATCTATATTCATATCTATCTATCTATCTATCTAGACATCTCTCTATATTTACATAATTATATCTATATAGGATTTGCAAACACCTGCAAACATAAGAGTGGAAAATTCATATATAAAATTAATGTATATAGATATGTAGATACAGATATATAGGTACATAGGGATTGCAAAGGCTTGCAAGGGGAAATGCCTATATATCTGTAGAAGAGATTAACAAATATTTCTCTCTCTATAGATAATTATATCTATATAGGATTTGCAAACACCTGCAAACATAGGAGGGGAAAATTCATATATAAAATCAATGTATATAGACAGATACAGATATATAGGTACATAGGGATTGCAAAGGCTTGCAGGGGGATGCCTATATATCTGTAGGAGAGATTAACAAATATTTCTCTCTATATAGATAATTATATCTATATAGGATTTGCAAACATACGAGGGGAAAATTCATATATAAAATTAATGTATGTAGATAGATACAGATATATAGGTACATAGGGATTGCAAAGGCTTGCAGGGGAATGCCTATATATCTGTAGGAGAGATTAACAAATATTTCTCTCTATATAATTATTTTTATATAGGATTTGCAAACACATGCAAACACGAGGGGAAATTCATATATAAAATTAATGTAGATAGATAGATAGATAGATAGAGATATATAGGTACATAGGGATTGCAAAGGCTTGCAGAGGAAAATTTCTATATATCTATAGAAGAGATTAACAAATATTTCAGGGGAAAATGCTGTTATAAGATTATGGATATATAAGATTTGCAAAGACTTCAGGAGAAACATGCATATAGGAACATATTTATAGATCTATATGGCTTGCAAAGGCCAGTGAACACTTCCAAGGGAACAAAAATGCACATATAAAGTGAATACATTTAGACACACACAAAAAAGCCAGGAAATTGGGTGGGTTTGAAAGAGAGCAATACAAACATGGAGGACATGGAATATATCTTCTTTCCCTCCTTCCCTCCCTTTTGACTGGAAAAGAAAACACACTGTTTAGGGAGATAAGAGGAGAGAGAAATATATATTGCAAACAATGGCCTCCAGGCTTCACTGCCCCGCCTTGACCCCATTATAAGTAAAGGAAGGCTTTTTCAGCTCCAAACAGGGGCTGAAAAACTTGGCTTATCTTCGAGCATATACAGTACTGTCTGTTTAAAGAAGAAAAGATGACAAATGGAATCAACCAGGTAGAAGAAAATCCACATCAAAACTGGAAATACAAGGAAACAAGTAAATGTTATTCTATGTGACAAGGAAATTAGGACGCTCATCTGCAATATAATAACTGGCCACAGTTCTCAGAATGCTATTTTCAAGATCCCTCCTCCCTCAACCTCATATTACCTACTTCTGTATGTATGCAGAACAGTTGAACCAGAATTTATTTCAATCCAGGACAAGATCCCCAGATCTTGGATCAGTGCCTGGCTGCTGCGATGGACTGGATGAGGGCTAACAAGCTGAAGCTAAATCCAGACAAGACAGCGCCCTCCTGGTCAGTTGTGAGGCCAATAGGGCATAGGGTGGTCTGCAGTTTGGGGGTCCTCCTGGACTCAGTGCTGGCGCTTGAAGCTCAGGTGTCGCCAGTTGCGCCAGTTGCAACTATATCTTGAGAAGCCAGACTTGGCCATGGTGGTCCATGCCTTAGTTGCATCCAGAATGGACTACTGCAATGCACTGTATGTGGGGCTGCCTTTGAAGACGGCTCAGAAACTGCAATTGCTCTGCAGCCAGGCTACTAACCAGACCCAGGTATAGGGAGCACATGATGCCCCTACTAAAGCAGCTCCATTGGTTGCCTGTAAGTTTCCGGTTCCTATTCAACGTGTTTGTTATCACCTATAAAGCCCTAAACAGCTTGGGTCCTGCCTATCTTTGTGACCACATCCTCCCCTATGAACCAACACAGACTCTAAGATCTGCCGAGGAGGCCTTCCTTCTGGTCCCACCACCATCACAAGGGCAGTTAGTGAGGACGAAGGAGAGGACCTTATTGGTGGTGACCCCCCCAGCTTTGGAACACCCTCCCCAGGGAGGTTAGACAAGAATAGTATATCGTGACTAGTATACGCTTAGTTGAATTATAATATGAGAATTGTACTCTTACTCCTGTGAATTTTAAAGTCTTTTCGACATAGTAATACAGCTTGAAGAAACCTACTCTGAGGCAGACTTTTGCGAGTTACGCACATACATTGTTGTTTTGTTGTTTGTTGCCATAGATTAGACGGGCCCCCACACTGTCCTCCTTTCGCAGGGACTTGAAGATGTGGCTTTTCAATCAAGCCTTTGAGAATATTTAGCCCCTAGATGCATATGCTGCACTTTATCCCATTCTCTCTCTCCATTACGGCAGCTGGCACTTATTTTATTCCAATGTTTACAGTCCAGCCATGGTGCCAGTAATTTACTGCCACAGTTAGAGGATCGCAGCTTGATTGAGTCTGAATTGATGTTTTTATATGTGCATGCGTTTTATTTTATTGTATTTTATACTGTGTTCACTTTTATGTTTGTTTCCAGGCACTTTGTGCCGTCTGGAAGCTGCCCGGAAGCCGCTCCGAATCCCTTTGGGGAGATTGGGGGGGGGGGGGGGAGATATAAGAATAAAGTTATTATTGGAAACACAACAAGATGAGAATTTGGGCTTCAGCTGGCTGTTGTACTGGATCGCAGATCGGACACTTCCCAAATGTCTAGGACTGTGTGATATTGGCGAATAATGCGTGCAGATTCCAGTAAGTGGCCTTTTGCAGCTGCCAGATGGTAATCTTGTGTTTGAGTACAGGCCAAGGTCTTTAGGCACTGCACCCAGTGTGCCAACCACCAACGGGACCACCTTGACTGGCTTGTGCCAGAGTCTTTGCAGTTCGATCTTTAAATCCTCATATCGTGTCAGCTTTTCCAGTTGTTTCTCTGCAATCCTGCCATCGCCTGGGATTGCAACATAGACAATCCATACTTGGTTTTTTAACACGATTGTGAGGTCAGGAGTATTGTGCTCCAAAACTCAGTCAGTCTGAATTCGAAACTCCCAGAGTAGTTTGACGTATTCATTTTCTGTAACTTTTTCAGGCTTGTGGTCCCACCAGTTCTTTGTCGCAAATGGTATTCAAGTTCCAATGAATCATCTGAGCAACGGTGTTATGCCTTTGCTTGTAGTCTGTCTGCGCAATTTTCTTGCAGCAGCTGAGGCTGTGATCTGCTGTTTCATCTACTTCCTTGCAGAGTCTAAATTTGGGATTATTATTATTATTATTATTATTATTATTATTATTATTATTACAACTCCTGTTAAGGAATGAGAACAAGTTTCTGAAGGCATTGAAAGTAGCCTTTCCCAACAAATTGGTGCGGCTCCATTTAGGAACACAACTTCCACAGCCAAGGATGTAGTGCTGCCACTCCAGAAATGTTTTAAGTAAAGACAAAACAGGAGGAAAATACTGTAAAATCCTTTTTTATTACTTTGCCAACTTGCCTTCTTACCAAACATACAGCTGCCTGGAGTAGCTGACATTCACCAATTATTCTCCCAAAGCCCCAGATAAAATTAAATCTTGTGCTTTCTGTCTAACAGTTATGATTAAGGAAAAATGTAACAGTTCAAGAGAGTGCTGAATAATTGCAGTGGTGCTTTGGCTAAGGAAGACAATCAGGCAAAAGCCCAGTTGATATCCACCTCTTATTTTTTAAATTTTGTTTTCAGCACCAATTTAGTTTCATTGAGTCCCTTTGGGGAGATAGTCTATAAATAATGTGTTATTATTTTATTATTATTGATAGCCAGAATTTACACTACAGTTGTTTCCTCAGTAATTTTCCAGGGAAAAGCCCTTTTACTATTTTGATGAATTAACTAAAGACAAATTTAGGAGTTATTGGCCAGGTCTTCTCCAAAAGACATGAACACAGACTAGATGCAGCCACTGCAAGTTTACCTTGAAAGGAAAGTGGACAATCTCATTCTCTCTCAAATACATACATCCATTGCTTTCTCACAAAACTGATTGAAGGGAACTGAAAATAATTTTGGCAAATGTGCTTTTTTTTTTTTTTTAGACACAACTCCTCCAGGAAAGGAAACCAAGATGCTGCCTGTTGGTTCTTGCCCAGTGTTTGCGGAATAGCAGAACCAAGGGAGACAGATGTAACAGGAGGCAGGAGAAGCCGATCCAGAAAAGGAACAGCACACAGATAAGGCAGTTCTTATGCACAGCAGTAGAGCCGTCAACTGCTCCTGTGCTTTAAATAAGGCTATGTTCAACTAAAATATATATATCTGTGTTTTAAAATTGGGGCAAAACAAGCCAGTGGGCAGCTAACCCAAGCTGGACTGGAGCGACTAAAGGTGCCAGAGCTTATAGGTGCTTGTCCTTCACCACAGTTGTCCACAAATCCCTATCAGAGGAGTCAGAACTCGTTCGCACCATTATCATGGTGAGAAGGAAGTGATTACAAATAGCTCTCTCTTTGAGCTAAAGTTCTTTCAGCAAATCCTGCTCATTGAAAAGCGAGGAGGACTTACAAATCACTTCTCATAGTGGTCCAAGGGGTAGTGTTCGCCGTACTGCTTGAGGTGGCGCTCCAAGGATTCCTGCTGCTTCTGGATGTGCCAGGGCATCTCCGAGTAGACGTCCGAAAAGAGGTGCTGGAATTTGGGCTTCAGCTTGCGCTCTGCCTCTTCGAAGGCCTCCATCACCTGGAGAAAAGGGGAAGAGAAGGCAAAAAATGTCAGAAATATTAAATATTAACTAGGGATTTTTAATTACAAAAATGAAGCACTGAAAGGGTTAAATGGATGCAAGGACGCAGCAAAAGTTGTAGTTCTATATAAACAGGTGTGACTGTAGCTTAGGTGTCCTCAGTCTGTGAGAGGTCTCCCTGGGAGGAGGGCCTCAGTGTGTTAGTAGGTCTCAGTATGAGAAGGCCTCAGTTCGCCTCAGTGGGAGAGAGGCATTAGTCTGAGAGAGCCCTCAGTGTGAGAAGGCCTCAGTGGGAGAAAGTCCTCAGTGTGAGGTAGGCCTCAGTATGAGAAAGCCTCAGTGTGAGAGGAAGCGCCTGTGTGATGGCTGCTGTGTGTAAAAAGCTTCTGCATGAAGCTCCTGTGTAACTTTGATGTGAGAGGAAGTTCTGAAAATGCAAAGCTGTTTATTAAAAATTAACTAGGGATTATTAATTACAAAAATGTGAAAGGGTTAAATAGATGCAAGGACTCAGCAAAAGCTGCAGTTCGATATAAACAGGTGTGCCTGTAGTTTAGTAGCCCTCAGTCTGTGATAGTTCTCTGTGGGAAAAGGGTCTCTCTATGTTAGTATTTATTTATTTATTTACAGTATTTATATTCCACCCTTCTCACCCCGCAGGGGACTCAGGGCGGATTACAATATACATATACATGGCAAACATTCAATGCCATAGACACACAACATATATAGACAGACACTCAGAGGCTATTTAACATTCCAGCTTCTGGCCACCAGGGGAGCTGTTGCTTCACCCTCCGTTTGTGACACTGATGAAGTACTTCCTCATTCTTTGCATACTTCCTGGAGATTTTTATGGCCTCGTAAATCGGTTAAATTAGCCTCCCCACATAAGTGGTACTTAAATTTCCTACTTGACAGATGCAACTGTCTTTCGGGTTGCAAAGGTCGATAACAAGCTACACAATTTTGGTTGGAAGCTCATTCCGACCCGGGCTGGCTTCGAACTCATGACCTTTCGGTTAGTAGTGATCTTAATGCAGCTGACTCCCAGCCAGCTGCGCCACAGTCCCGGTAGCTGGGAGTCAGCTGCATTAGTAGGCCTCTGTATCAGAAGATCTCAGTGTTAGTTCACCTTAGTGTATGAGAGGCATCAGTCTGAAAGAGCTCTCAGTGTGAGAAGACCTCATTGGGAGAAAGGCCTCAGTGTGAGGTAGGACTTAAGTGTTAGTAGGTCTCAGTATAAGAAGGCCTGGTGTGAGAAGCTTCGGTGAAAGAAGCCCCAGGTTGAAGGCCATTGTGTGTGGCACTTCAGTGTGTAAAAAGTTACTGTGTGAAGCTCCAGTGTAACTTTGGTGTGAGAAGAGGTTCTGTGAGAGCGAAGCTGTTTATCTGCATGAGATAGAAGCCCAGCGTGGAAGCAAAGAAAGAAGTATAAAGAACTTAATTTGTGTTAAGGAAACCATGTCCTTGTAAATAGTTCAACCATATTATCTTGTTATAAAGAAAAGCCTCCTATGGAAACGATAACATTGGTCTGTGTGTTTTTGCTCTTTTTATCACTTTTGGCTTCTTGTGCTGGGTCACGCTACTGCTAATAAGTTACTCTGCTATACATTTATGAGGATGGACTTTTGTCAGTAAGTCCACTCACCCAACAAAAATCAGGCCAGAGATGGAAGCCACATTCCCAAATGTTTATATTTTGGCGTGGCAAACTTGAGGCCCTAAACCAGGCATGGGCAAACTTCAGCCCTCCAGGTGTTTTGGACGTCAACTCCCACAATTCTTAACACAACACCAATTCTGCAGGTTAGAATAGCCCAGATTTTTTTTACAGATTGTGGCAATTTCTGGGGAAGGGAGTGAGGAAAGCTGTCAATGCAAGAATATGGGATGTTTTTGGCTACCACTTGTTTTGGTGCACCCATTAAGGGAGATTGCCATTCAATCCTGCCACCTACTCTTTTACGGGATTTCTTGCGCCAGATCTTCTCCTGCTCCTCATCCCACCAGCCTCGGCCGGCCATATAGTGACGGAGGCGAGAGATGGGATGGTCCTGCTTGTCCCAATAGTTGACTTCATCCACTGAGCGATACGCAGAGCTGTCATCACTTGTGCTGTGGTGCCCGATCCTGAAGGAACAGCAAGCATACAATAATTTCGTCTTGGCCAGCAGTTTGGTAGGCCAATGGGCCCAGGATTTTTATTTATTTATTTATTTATTTCCTATATTTATACCCCGCCCTTCTCCCCCCGAAGGAGGACTCAGGGCGGCCTAACAAAAGCATCATACGATGCTAGCATCATAAAAACAACCACAGTACAATCAAAATATTAAAAATATTGAAACAACAATTAAAACAATTAAGACACATCCATTAAAATCGAAATCCAGAAATCAGTCCGGGTCAATTCATTGCCATAAGTTGTGTGATCTTCTTCCACTTGCTGCTCACTGATCAAACGCTTGGTCCCATAACCAGTCTTTGTTTCCCTTCTAAAAGACAAGAGGAAGGTGGCCAATCTGATATCTCTAGGGAGGATTGGCCTCTCCATCGCCCTCCTCCAGGCCACAGCACCTCCACTTGATTTATTGTTGTTGTTTGTTCATTTTGGCAATGAATGTTTGCCACTTTGTTACTTTTGTCTGTAAACCACCCTTAGTCCCTTTGAGAAGATAGGGCGGGCTATAAATAAAGTTATTATTCTTATTATTCATAATATATTATAATATATAATATATAATATATAATATATAATAATAATAATAGGGAGCGGACAACACCCCTATTAAAACAACTCCACTGTTGCCGGTAAGTTTCTGGTCCCAATTCAAAGTGCAGGTCATCACCGACAAAGCCCTAAACGGTTTGGGTCCTGTCTAGCTTCGTGACCGCATGTCCCCCTATGAACTGGCACAGACCCTAAGATCTGCTGGGGCGACCCTTCTCTCGCTCCCACCACCGTCACAAGCATGGTTGGTGGGGACGAGAGAGAAAGCCTTCTTGGTGGTGTCCCCTAGCTCTGGAACTTCCTCCGTAGGGATATTAGGCCAGTCCCCACTCTATCTAACCCTAACCCAGCCCTTCCTAAATTTTGATCTGCCCACCAAAGTCCTGGTTATTGAGATTGGCTTTGATTTACTTTAATTGTGTTTTTATGTTTTACTGTTTCAATTGTGTAATTAGGTTGTCATGTTTATTGTGTTTTTAATGTGTTTTTACTTGTCTAACTTTGTTGTTATTGGGCTTGGTCCCACTTGTAAGCCACCCCGAGTCCCTTCGGAGAGATGGTGGTGGGATATAAGAAGTTATTATTATTATTATTATTATTATTATTACATTATCATTATCATCATCATCATCATTATTCAGCTGCTGCTGAGTACTTGGAAAAGATTAATCTGTCTCTTGTTTGGAAGAGGTCAAGTTGACCTTCCTGTTCACATAACCTGTTTCCCAGGTTGCAGAGATTATTGGCGAAAGCCTGCTCGTATCAGCAGAAGCAGAGAATCTCTGCATAAAAAGAGCTCTGCAAGAGATTGCTCTTGGAAGCAGTAACTGTTGAGCTATGGGACCTGTATTTTGCCTGTTACCCCTGGGTTGAATCTCAATACCCAGACCTTATTCTTGTGATCCTTTCCTTAACTCTGTTGAATATTGACACCTTGCTTTATACCTGTTATACCTTGAAACCTTGTACCTGAACTCGGTGCTGACTTCCTGGCTTGATTCAGTTTGTACCTTTGGACATCAGTTTTCCCTTGCTTATCCCGACTACAGATTGTGCTATTGTAAACTTGGGACTTTGTTTGTATTACCTTCTGTTCTGTAGTCAGACCTTGAAGAGACTCAGTATTTTAAGTTCCTCGTTTAAGTAAAACTGGATTTGGCACATTCCCGGGTTTGTTTTGGTTATTGGGTCAGAGCCCTGGAACACAACAGATTTAGCCAAATTCCTTGGCATCATCCAGGTTATTGGGTCAGAGCCCTAGAACGTATCTCCTGCTATGAACCATCACGAAGCTTAAGATCATCAGGAGAGGCCCTGCTCTCGACCCTGCCACTCTCACAAACACGGTTGGTGGAGATGAGAGACAGGGCCTTCTCGGCAGTGGCCCCGTCTGTGGAACTCCCTCCCTAAGGATATCAGGTTGGCCACCTCCCTCCTATCCTTTAGAAGACAACTGAAGACCTGGCTCTGTAGTCAGGTGTTTGATTTTTGTTTTACTAGCTTTTTAATATTATCTGGTAAATGAATGTATTAGCTGATGTGTTTGATGTTTTAAGATGATGTTACTGTTTTACTGTTTTATTGTATTCTTTGATGTATATGTTGTAAGCATCGTTGATGCCTATGTGAGGCCGCTCTGAGTCCCCTGGTGGGGAGAAGGGCAGGATAGAAATGTACGAAATAAATGAATAAATAATAATAAATTTAGCCAAATTCCTTGGTCTCATCCAGCCTCTTCCCAGACACCGCTTCGTATCAGGTTAATATTCCATTCCCACGTCACAATCCCATTCTTACCTGTAAGTCATGGCCTCAATGAGGAATGGCTGGTTCTCTGCTACAGCCCGGCGCCGGGCTTCCTTGGTGGCATTGTACACCGCAAAGACATCGTTGCCATCCACTCGGATGGAGTGGATGCCATATCCAGGACCCCGGGCAGCTGCAGGCGGAAAGGATACATCGACAACCGATGATGGCAGAACTTGGATAGCTTTTCACTCCTAAGTTAACATCTGTATCACACTTTTGTAGCTCAGCCAGGGGCTGATGGGTTCACTGATGAATCAGAAGGGATTGTGCGATTTCCTGGGGTTCATATGGATGGAGATTCAGGCCAGGTTCAAACTGTTGATTATTCAGGGCAGGGAAATGAAACTGGCTCAGGCAGTGCAGAGCTCCAAGGTCACCCAGTGGAGCCAGAAATAACAGCTTTAGATAAAGGGTCGAGTGGAAAGCTCTCAATGGAAAGCACTTGGCATTGCGGAGATTAGCAAAGGTCTTTGTTTACAGTTCAGAGCAGAGAACTGGCTCCGTAATCTTTACATGGGAACGATATACAGAATTTGTGGGAAACAAAATGATTTAATGAGTGCTTATTAAGAGCCTGATGTTTACCTTAAAGTTAGGCAACGTTTTTCGAGGGAGAAGCTAGGCCTGAGTTTTTTGGACATTGTGTCAAGTCAAGCCCTGGTTTTGGATTCAAGTATCCTGGAAGTTTTCTATATTATTGCGTTATGATTCCCACTCAAGTTTTTCTAAATATAACTTATGCTGTACCGGTGATTTTTTGGCCATTCCTGAACTGTGTTACCTTTGGATTTTTATGAGACATTTGGATTTTGGTGCAGTTATCATCTATTGTTAAGCCTTTTTTGGATTATTCCTCTTCTTTCTTTATTTCTGCTTTTTTCATGTATTTTCAAAATAAACTGTTTGCTTAAACTATGGATTCTTGTGTGGTGCTGTAGTAATAGGTGGCTCCAGGCCTGGGGTGCAACACATGCAATATTTTAAAATTCCAGAGCTTTTCCTGCTAGTAGAGAATGGTGATTACATCTGAATACACATCCAGATATATAAAGCTGGGTGAAACAAAATAACCCACTACCCATGAGATTATGGAAGATTGGTAAGGCTGAGATCTTGTGTCCATTTCCTGGATATGTGTCCCACTGAACTTAATGGGTTTTGTCATGTATCACGTTCCATGGTGGATGGTGGTGTCAGGCCTAGCAGTTGGTGATGGAAAGGGCTAATGTCAGTCCTAACCCCTGTCAGTTCTAAAGGGGAGAGTAATCTTTAAGTAAGCTTTTATTTTATTTTATTATATTGTTGTTTTCTTATATGTATATTTGCATTGTTGTATTGCTGGGCTTGGCCTCATGTAAGCCGCCCCTTGGGGAGATGGTGGCAGGTTATAAATAACGTTTTTTAAAATTATTATTAATATTTGAAACACAACAAGATGAGTCCACAGCAGACACTCTGCTGGCTGTTGAATTGGATCACATGTCGGACACTTCCCAAGTGTCTAGGACTGTGTGATGTATCGGTGAATAATGCGTGCAGATCCCAGTAAGATGATTATTTATATATATATATATATATATATATATATATAAAATTATTTTAATATTATAAATTATATATATATTATAATATTATAAATGTACTTGCTTATATCCATATTATTAATTTACAGCAAAAGCAATTAAGAGTGGAGGCGTGCAAGAGACAGCTGGGTTTAACTGGATATAAGGAGATAGCCTGGAGACTCATCTTTGGGAGAAAATTATTTGTCCTATTTGGCTGTGGATACTACTGGTTTTCCTCCAGGTTTGTGGATTTTCGGTATCCTGACCTGTCTCTTGAACTCTTGGAACCCTGGAACCTTGAATCTCTGGACTGGCTGTTGACTACCATATAGACCAGACATCCTCAAACTGCAGCCATCCAGCTATTTGGACCTTCAACTCCCAGAATTCCTGACAACTGAACAAGCTCAGTAGGGCTTCTGGGAGTTGGAAGCCCAAACAGCTGGAGGGCCGCAGTTTGAGGATGCCTGGTATGGACTCTTGATCCTTGGACTTTAATCACTGAACTCTTGGCATTTGACTACTGGACTGAACCTTTTGACTATGGTATTCTCCTGAACCTGCATCAGGGTTTGTTACCAGTCTTTGTTTTATATTGTGTGGCTGAGTGCTATCTTTATGTTTTATATTTGAACTAAGAAAACAGTCAGATAGTAAGTGCCAATTCAATTAAACATTTTGACACAAGCTGGTGTTTGTTTTGGTTCACCTCTGCCTGTGTACTGGCAGAGCCCTGGCGTCGTGACAGGTTTTGCCTCTGAGTAAATATATACAGCTGTGCTCCTCAGTTCTGACCTAAGAGACAAAATTATTTCCCATAATATGCCAAGGACCAGTACCATACTTGTACCCATGGCTAATGTTTCTATTTTTGCTGGGGAGTAGCAAGTGATGTCTCATGGAACAGCACCTGTCTGTCAATGACTACTTTGGAGCAGTGCAAAGGTTTAGAACTGTATTGTAATTGTCTTTTTGTTCACCTTGGAAAGAAGTGTAAACTTTCAGAGCCGTGGTGAGTTGAAATGAGTACCACTATAATATGAAAGGTCTCTCACTGATTGTCCTGGATTTCTTCATCCAGATCCCAGTAGGGAACTTAGGGGGCTTGGTGGCATCTTACATGCCGACACTTACCAATGCCATCACCCCGGTACTGCTCAGAGGTTGGAGTGGAGATGGCGTAACCATTGTTCCGGCAAAAGAAAATGATGGGGCACTCCAGGGTGGCGGCAAAGTTGAACCCCGCATGGGCATCGCCCTCACTGGCAGCCCCTTCCCCAAAGTAGCAGATCACAATCCGGTTGTTGTTCTCCCTCTTGAGGGCGTAGGCAGAGCCGACAGCTGCCAAGAGTAAGTGGAGGGAGAAATGAGAACAAGAAGAGGAAAGGGGAGCAATGCTTAGGCAATTTATTATGTGCCTGCAGAAACAACTACTTCATTTTAGTCACTTCTTGCTGAAAAAATACAGGAGCAATGTTGTTATCCAAGATCCTGAACAGAAATACCAGGACAGATGCACAATCTTAGAATCTATCTCAAAAGGAATAGAACTATGGACTAGAATTAAAAATAGTTATTCACTTTCCACTTGGACTTTAGTACTCCAATAAAGTAACTGTTTCAAGCTTTTCTATGAAAAATATTCTTCTTATTATTATTCTTATTATTATTATTGCAATAACATTTATATGCTGTTTTTTATTACTAAATAGAGGCTCAAAGCAGTTTATATAAAAACCAATACAAAACAATTTAATACCTAAAAACATATAAACATTAAAATCGAATTAAATACCAACAGTATTAAAAAATAAATAGTTTAGTTTGACTTGATACTCTCAATTCTGATTGGCAGTGCCAGTACTTTATCTCTGACAGAAGGGACAAAGAATTGCATCTATGCTGACGATCATGCCATCACCGCTCAAGCAGGGAACTTTGAACAGAAGTTCTCCAAAGCTTTAGGTGCTCTTACTGCCTATTACAGGGAAAACCAGTTGATTCCTAATCCATCTAAAATGCAGATGTGTGCTTTTCACAGAAAGCATATTCAGTTCTGAGGATTACCTCGGAAGGAATCCCAGTGGAGAATTGCAGTACACTGAAATATGTGGGAGTCACTCTGGACCATGCTCTGACTTATAAGGAGCACTGTTTGAATATCAAGCAAAAAAATGGGCACTAGAAATAATATTGTACAAAAGTTGACTGTTGCAACCTGAGGATCACAACCAGACACAGTGAAGACTTCTGCCCTTGCGATTTGCTACTCTGCTGCTGAATACGCATGGCCAGTGTGGAAAACATCTCACCATGTTAAAACAGTGGACATGGCTCTTAATGAGACATGCTGCATTATCACAGGATGCCTACGCCCCACACCACTGGAGAAATTATACTATTTTGCTGATATCGCACCACCTGACATCCGCCGGGAAGTAGCAGCCAGCAATGAAAAGATCAAGGCACTGACATTTTGGGCCCCTGTTCAGATATCAGCCAGCATGTCAGTGCCTGAAATCAAGAAACAGCTTCCTAAGATCTACAGAGATACTCGCAGGGACAGTTTAGCAAGCAAGAGTCCAAAATGGCAGGCAAAAACCAAGCACCTCAATAAGTGGCGGAGGAGAAACTCCCTCCTGGGCACACAGAAGAATAGACAACCTAGAAGATGCTGAACACGCTGAGCTATGTCACCACAAGATGCAGAGCTAACCTTAAGAAATGGGGCTATAAAGTGGAGTCCACAATATGAAAGTGTGGAGAAGAGCAAACCACAGACCACCTACTACCATGCAACCTGAGCCCTGCCACATGCACAATGGAGGACCTTATCACAGTGACACCAGAGGCACTTGAAGAGACCAGCTTCTTGTCAAAGGATATTTAGCATTATGCCAAGTTCTTAAAACTTAGTGTTTTAAAATGCATTTTAACTGTACCCTCAACTCGCTTCTGACACGATAAATAAATCTCTGGAGTACACAAGGATGCTTCATGTATTTCTCTCCCTCCTAAATAAAGAAATGCCTCACCTTGTGGGATTTGAGTAGCCAGTGGGGATGATATCGTAACAAAATGCATATCCTTGCAGCCATAATGCACAGGCATTTGGCGGCCTTTTCCAGGGTCACTGGCATTGCCATAGCACTGTGCCATAAAGAGGTCCAGGGGGTACCCCCTGTGCATCAGGACACCTAGTGAAACAAACAAAAAGAGAGACCGCATTAGATAGAAAGGTACTGCTACCAGCCCCATACTGGTTTCTCATTACTAACATACTAGGTAAAAAGCCAAGTTCAGGATCAACAATATCTCCACAGAGATAACTTATTTGATAGGATACACTGAAGTGAGAAGAGAAAGAATCCTGCTCCTTCAGTTTGTTTTCCATGTCAGGAGTGACTTGGGAAACTGCAAGTCGCCTCTAGTGTGAGAGAATTGGCTGTCTGCAAGGACGTTACCCAGGGGATGCCTGGATGTTTTACCATCCTATGGGAGGCTTCTCTCATGTCCCCATATGGGAAGCTGGAGTTGATAGACAGGAGCTCACCCCACTCCACAGATTTGGATTGCTGACCTTTCAGTCAACAGTCCTGTTGGCATAAGGGTTTAACTCAGTGTGCCAAAGGGGGCTCTTTCGTTGCTCCCTTTCGGTTGAAAAGGGAGTAATGCAATCCTGGGTATACTGAAATACATACTGGTTTATCTGCCTAGTCATATATCAATAATATTAATAACATTCCCACATAAACAAGGTGTTCAGCAACTCTGAAGCATGTCCTGTTCTCGCAATCCATTCATCTTATTTTCCCAAATAAAGTGAACAAAGAACAACCCAAAAAAGAAAGAATAGTCTAAGGAAAAAAAACAAAAACAAAGCCAAATTATAATGACGTTAATGAATTGATCTGAATATCTAAAAACGGTATCAAACCAGAAAGCCATATTGGGGATTAAATTGCACAAAAGAAAAAAATGTATTAAGGAATCTGCTGTAGTCAACACTGTTACAGAAAATAAAACTTATTCAAACAAACTTTAAATCGCAAAAGATTAGAAAAAAGTCACAATTTTACCATTTTTATTTTTACCTTTCATTTTTTCTTTATCATTTTACATTGTTTGTTTATTTTTCCTCCCTCCACCCCTTTTATTATTATTAAGTTCCCCCAGTTTGTACCCACTTCCCTCTCTCTTTTTTCCTACTTTCCTTTCATCAAATTGTTCTCCCACTTTACTTGGAATATTAAACACTTTCCTTTCCCCTTATTTCCTTAAATAAAATAAAAATATATTGCAAAATAAAATAAAATAAAACTTATTCAGTTTACACTATGAAACAAAAATTGAAAGTTTTCTTTTTCTGGTTTGAAAGTGTTATTTCCTGTTTAATTGTGAAGTCCTTACTTTGAATGTAGTTGTTCTACTCCAGAAACTTCATTTTTGTGGCTGCCACAAACGAAGTTGAATTGGTTGAGATTCGACAGGATATTCATTGAGCAAAATGTGATGCAAAATTTTGTCAGTTTAATACACTTTCCCCATGTTTTTAGGGCAGAACCAATTAAGATATGACACTGATAACCCAGGAATAAAAATCATTTTACATGGTGTTATTAATACAAGTCAATCATCATTCAAAGCAAATGATTCCCCCCCCCCCCAAAAAAAGGTCTGAGAGATATATCTACCACTGAATAATTCACATGAATAATTCATACTTCTAAAATCATCCATTTTTGCACGTGAGAATAAAACAAGCAAAGATTCACATCCCCACAGCTCCTTACCTGCTTCCCGATACTGTCCAAACACAAGGTCAGTGTCATCGAGAGCAGCTGCACTCCCAATGTGGGTGCCTTCCTCCCCATAATTGGTCATGTAAAAGGAGATTCGCCCCT
The DNA here is from genome assembly GCF_037176765.1 of Anolis sagrei. NCBI lineage: Eukaryota > Metazoa > Chordata > Lepidosauria > Squamata > Anolidae > Anolis > Anolis sagrei. The sequence goes on along the minus strand of NC_090035.1, from coordinate 73,056,587 downwards.
AGGAAAAGAAAGGGAAACTTGTTTTTTTAATGGAAGAAAGGTCAGGATCTCCATACTTTGGTCTCTATCAACATATTAAGGATAGAAATCCCTCCTGTTCTTCGCAGCTAAAATAGTAAGACATTTCTGGAAGCCTCCTGCGTAACACACCCCTGAAATTTATCCAATACTCTCCAAGGAAGTGGACCTCTAAACTGTTGGGTTTTTGTTTTGTGGGCAGAGGCAACTCTTGTCTTAGGGGCTAAAATATGGTCCTCCAGATCGTGTCCAGTCTTGTGCTAGTTCACCCATTTCCAAGCTGGGAGAAAGCTCATGTAAAGAGTTCCTGTCCCTGATGAAAGCAAAGATAAATCCATTTTATGCTTGTATCTTTCTTAATTGTTGTTGTTGAGATTGGCATTCTCTTTCACGCACAGCAATGACCCAAAGCCCCATCCATCCCATACAATAGTCTCCCCCATTAATGTTCTGTCAGAAATATTAAAATTTAACTAGGCATTTTTAATTACAAAAATGTGAGTCAAGCACTTAAAGGGTTAAATGGATGCAAGGACTCAGCAAAAGCTGTAGTTCTATATAAGCAGGTGTGACTGTAGCTTAGTTGTCCTCAGTCTGTGAGAGGTCTCTTTGGGAGGGGAGCCTCAGTGTGTTAGTAGGTCTCAGTATGAGAAGGCCTGTTTGCCTCAGTGGGAGAGAGGCATTAGTTCGAAAGAGTCCTCAGTGTGAGAAGGCCTAAGTGGGAGAAAGGTCTCAGTGTGAGGTAGGCCTCAGTATGAGAAAGCCTCAGTGTGATAGCTGCTGTGTGTAAAAAGCTACTGTACGAAACTCCTGTGTAACTTTGGTGTGAGAGGAAGTTCTGTAAAAGCGAAGCTGTTTATCTGCATGAGAAAGAAGTCCAGTGTGGAAACAAAGAAAAAGGTGTAAGGAACTTTGTGTTATGGAAACCTTGTTCTTGCAACCATATTATTTTGCAATAAAGACTCATAGAGTTGGAAAAGACCTCATGGGACATCCAGTCCAACCCCCTGCCAAGAAGCAGGAAAATTGTATTTAAAGCACCGCCGACAGATGGCCATCCAGCCTCTGTTTAAAGGCTTCCAAAGAAGGAGCCTCTACCACACTTTGGGGTAGAGAGTTCCACTGCTGAACAGCTCCCACAGTCAGGAAGTTCTTCCTAATGTTCAGATGGAATATCCTTTCTTGTAGTTTGAAGCCATTGTTTCAAAGCCTCCTATGGAAGAGATAACATTAGTCTGTGTGTTTTTGTTCTTTTATCACTTTTGGCTACTGATACTGGGTCATGCTGCTGCTAATAAGTTTCTCTGCTGTATATTTATGAGGAGGGTCTTTTGTTATTAAGCCCACTCACCCAACATGTTCATCCTATGGCTGTCAGGGAGAGCGCACGAGGATTGGAGAAGCATCTGACGGTGCCCTGTAGATAAGACTCAGACTAATGTCATTGTTTGCTTGAATCCTACAGATCTCAGCAGAAGATGACATTGGTTTGCACCTCCAGAAGTACAGCCAGATGCTGATCTCTGTGCTCTCCACCAGTCAAATAATGGCTCCGCAGAAAGACTAAGGCACAAAACAATGATGAGGGTGATGGTGAGCCATAGCAGAGTTCCATCTGTGGGACTCTTACACTATATTGGACAGGTAGGATCCCGGCCAATGGGAGTCAAACTCTTTCTCACTCTTCCAGTCAAACTCTTTCTCACTCTTCCAGTTCTGAGTTTGTGGGCTGTGGCTTTACCTGCCTCTGTGACTCATATAGGATCCGATCCATAGTGTTCAAAAGGGTCATGCTCTTGTAGAACTTCAAGACTTGCTCCTTGGAAAGCTGCAGCAAAGAAAGAGATGAAGCAAAATAGGAAATGGCACTAGAAGAACAATATTTAAATAGAGCTTGAACTGATTACCATATTTTACCGCATAATGGTCGCCAACTTTTTCCCCAAAGGGGGTGTTGTGCGACCATTATGTGAACACAAAAGCGTGCCTTTGAATCTCCAGTTACTGCTCCGAGAAAGGAAGAGGAAGGGAGGGAGATGAACCCTAAACAATATATATATCATGATTACACATTGAAAGACCAGAAAACAATTTTGGAAGACAAAGAAAAGGATGTGACGATTATGTGGTGATGACTATTACACGATGAAATATGGACCTTTAAAATTTTGTGGATTTTTTCCCCCCAGCCTTAAGGGTGTGGCTAATGCAAATGAATCTTTATGCCTCACCTGTGGGTCCTCACTGAGATTGACAATCTGCCCCTGCCGGTCCATGACCCGGTAAATAGGAATTCCGGAAATGACATTGGGTTGGATGAACTCGAGCCTGTCCACAAACTCAGCCGAAGCACCGGGGAATTGCGGCTTCTCCTCAAGGGAGGTAAACTCTTCCTGCTGTTGGAGGCATCCCTAGAAAAATGCACGCAAGTATTAGAATAGCAGCACAATATCTGGTATTTCAATCACTCCAAAAGCTGCTGTTACACAGAGCTGGCCCTTTGGCTCGTATTTTTAAAAGGAAAGCCACAGAAGGTTCACTGGGGATCATCTAGCTAGCCCTGAACTGGGAAACAATAAGTTATAATCAACTGAGCTTCCACTATTCTGTTGAATCCGACTATCCAGATTCTTCAGTATGGTCTCTGTGAAATACACATGCTACAGGTGGGAATTTCACAGATGACCACTCGAAGAAACATGGTTTGTTGTTGTTCATTCATTCAGTCGCTTCCGACTCTTCGTGACCTCATGGACCAGCCCACGCCAGAGCTCCCTGTCAGCCGTCACCACCCCCAATTTCACAGATGACCACTCAAAGAAACAAGGTTACAGGTAAGCAATCCCTCTTTCTTCAGCGTGGTCTCTGTGAAATACGTACCTGTGGCGTGCAAATTTCACAGATGACCACTTGAAGAAACACAGTTAAAGGTAATAAACCCCTCCTTCTGGCAATATAGTAATAATAATAATAGTAATAGTAATAATAATTATTATTATTTATTGCCTGCCTCTCCTCGTGGCTTGAGATAGGTTAAAACACTGTAAAACATACGTTCTTTAAAATACACATATTAAAACATATTCCCACAAAATACATATTAAAATACACAAAACCTATTAAACATAAGGTGCAGGTTTAACATTCGTCATTAAAACTGTCTGGGTAGGCCTGCCAGAAGAGATAGGTGTTTCGGGAAATATATTCATTTATTTTTATCCTACTTTCTCCCTGCAAGGGAAGGACTTGTTTCTCTTCCAGCTACTTTCAAATGTGCCTTCATTTCCTCCTCACTGTTGGAAAATAGTGCTTTCCAAGGAGGAATGAATGTACAGGATTTCCATGAAGTCTCTTTCTCATGTAAAGTGTCTTTATCATTTAAATAATGAGATTATGGACACCCTGTACATCTCTAAAGTAATTTCAGTAATGGAACTAGAGTACTTTATAGATGTAACAATAGCATTTTAATATATTGTCAAAGGCTTTCATGGCCGGAATCACTGAGTTGTAGGTTTTTCGGGCTGTATGGCCATGTTCTAGAAGCATTCTCTCTTGACGGTTTGCCTGCATCTGTGGCAAGCATCCTCAGAGGTTGTGTAAACCTCACAACCTCTGAGGATGCTTGCCACAGATGCAGGTGAAACATCAGGAGAAAATGCTTCTAGAACATAGCCATACAGCCTGAAAAACCTACAACAACCCAATAGTATTTTAATCCAAGGGTGGGAATAGCCCAATCCAGATTATGGATTTGAATCCCAGCACCTCTCACTCACTGGCTATAGCTGAATAGAGTTGCTGGGATCTGTGGTCTAACAATATCTGGATTCAGCTCAGTCTGTTTGAGTAATAATAAAAAAGTGTCAATTAAGGTGTCAGATATGGGAAGGATGTGTTTAATTAAGAAACCGGAGGTCCTTGTCAAAGTCAAGTCTGAGACACAAAAAATATATTTCTGTGTTGATCTTGGGCCCTGAAAAGCTGTGACAAGGAAACGAATTGATCTCCGTAAGTAAATCAAACCAGAGAGGAGGGTGGCGAGGACTGGATGCTGTCCAGGAAAACAACACACCCCTTGAAAGGGCCCAATTGGGGAAGAGAAAGTCACAGGGCCGAGAGAATGTCTCCTCCCCTCAGTTTTAGTAGCTGCAAAGTCTCGAATAGCCAGAAAGGGAGTCTTCCCACCTCGTCCCCCCAATGTATTGGAAAACACTTAAAAAAAATTCCTGATATCCTTAGATGATCTTCTGGGGGGAAAGGGACAAAGCGCTTTTGTCCCAAACTTCTTACTTGCATCAAAAAGCAATGGAAATGATCTGCACACTTAGGTGCATACTGAAAACAAATCTCCTTGCAACAACTATGGGGTCTATTTCAAAATATATAAATACCTATGAAATATATTGGCCCTAATTCTCTACTCAGCCATGGAACTCTACTGAGTGACCCTTGGGCAGGTGGCTCTCTCTGACTCAAAGGAAGGCAAGGGTTTTGAAGAAATCTTGCCAAGAAAAATCCTATTCTTATTATTACTATTACTTTTATATTTGTTTAATGTCCAATGTTGTTTTCTCTCTCTTTAAGAGACTCAATATGTTCACTTTTGGATCACTATATGTCAGAAATGATTTGAAGGCAGACCCTGCTCCTAAATATCATCATCATCATCATCATCATCATCATCACCACCACCACCACCACCACCACCATTATTATTATTATTATTATTATTATTATTGAGATGGGATCCCAGCTGGTTCTTCTTCTTCTTCTTCTTCTTCTTATTATTATTATTATTATTCAGATAAGATCCCAGTTAGTTTTTCTATTATTATTATTATAATTATCATTATTTTGCTAACACAAAAACACAGTATGTCACAGCAAAAGAGATATATATGCTGGATTTCGTATCACAAAATCACAAGTCGAACACTTCCCAAGCGTCTAGGACTGTTCTTCTTTTTCTATTATTATTATTATTATTATTTGTATTGACTGAGATGCAAAATGGCCCACAAGCTGGAAAACTGTTCCTTGGAAAGACCTACAAAATATTTAGGTGGAATTAGGAATGGCAATTAATCAAACCATTCTATGCCTCCCCCTCCTCGCCACCTTGAAGCCCTGTCATTGAATCCCTTGTGTTTAATTCTGTTTTTAATATTTGTATGTTTGGATTTTACATTACATTTCTTAAATGTTGTGGGATATAAATAAATATAATAGTGGAAAACATGAGATAACAGCAGAATAACAATAATAATAATGAACTGTGACCAAGAATAAAAGCAAGATAATATTACTAATACTAATAATGGCAACCAGGATAGAATCATAGAGTTGGAAGAGACCTCATGGGCCATCCAGTCCAACTCCCTGCCAAGGAGGAAAATTGCATTCAAAGCACCCCCAACATGAGATAAAAATGGAATGACACTAATAATACTAATAATGGGACCAAGAGATAAAAGCATAATAATAATAATAATAATAATAATAATAACAACCAATTCACAAAAGCAGAATAATAATAATAATGACAACCAATAGACAAAAGCAGAATAATAATGGCAACCAAGAGATAAAAGTAGAATAATAATAATAATAATAATAATAATAATAATAGCAACTAAGAGACAAAAGTATAATAATAATGGGTTGTTGTAGGCTATATGGCCATGTTCTAGAGGCATTTTCTCCTGACGTTTCGCCTGCATCTATGGCAAGCATCCTCAGAGGTAGTGAGGTCTGCTGGAACTAGGAAAAAGAGTTTATATATCTGTGGAATGACCAGGGTGAGACAAAGGACTTTTGCCATAGATGCAGGCGAAACGTTAGGAGAAATGCCTCTAGAAAATGGCCATATAGCCTGAAAAAACCTACAACAACCCAGTGATTCCGGCCATGAAAGCCTTCGACAATACATAATAATAATAATAATAATAATAATAATAATAATGGCAACCAAGAGATAAAAGAAGAATAACAATAATAATAGGTTCTTGTGGGTTTTTTCGGGCTATAGGGCCATGTTCTGGAGGCAATTTTTCTCCTGACGTTTCGCCTGCATCTATGGCAAGCATCCTCAGAGGTAGTGAGGTCTGTTGGAAGTAGGAAAAAGGGTTTATATATCTGTGGAATGGCTGGGGTGGGGCAAAGAGCTCTTCCCTGCTGAAGCTAGGTGTGAATGTTTCAACTGACCACCTTCATGAGCATTTGAAGGCCTGGCTGAGCCTGGGAAAAATTTTTGTTGAGAGGTGTTAAGATGTGCCTGGTTGTTTCCTCTCTGTTGTTTTGCTGTTGTAATTTTAGAGTTTTTTTTAATACTGGTAGCCAGATTTTGTTCATTTTCATGGTTTCTTCCTTCCTTTCTGTTGAAATTGTCCACATGCTTGTGGATTTCAATGGCAAAATCTGGCTACCAGTATTAAAAAACTCTAAAATTGCAACAGCAAAACAGCAGAGGAAAGAAACAGGCACATCTTAACACCTCTCAACAAAACATTTTCCCAGGCTCAGCCAGGCCTTCAAATGCTAATCAAGGTAGTCAGTTGAAACATTCACACCTAGTTCCAGTAGAGAAGAGCTCTTTGCCCCACCCCAGCCATTCCACAGATATATAAACCCATTGTCCTAATTCCAACAGACCTCACTACCTCTGAGGATGCCTGTCATAGATGCAGGTGAAACGTCAGGAGAAATGCCTCTAGAACATGGCCATATAGCTCGAAAAACCCACAAGAACCTAGGTATTCCTCTTCTCCCACAATTAGGGAAGGGGGAAGAGAGGGAAAAGCCTCTTCCTGGGGTTTCTATACAGGAGAGCCTTTGGTCTCGGGGACTCACTCCAGCGCGAAGGCCTCGGGCCGGGGCCCGTCCGGGAAACCGCGTGCGGCCTAGCAGCAACCGCTTCAGAGAACGAAGCCCAACTCGAGCCGACGTCGTGGTGGCCGCCGCCATTTTCGCTTGGCCTAGCGGACAGCCGAGGCCACGCCTCCGTCACTGCCACTTCATAGCTCTATGTTCCCTTCGGAGGGGTTCTGGTACTTGTAGTTCAGCGAGACAGGCCTTCATCATTCTAACCCCACCCCTGGACTGCAAATCCCGGCATTCCATGGGAGTGGAGCCGTAGAGCTGTCAATATTTACTTTTGTTCCTCGCTTTAAAAGTGGGCGGAGCTTAGCGCTAAGCGGCTTCTCATAGGCTGGTCGGTAAATTCCCCGGATGCGGAAGCGTCCAGGGGAGACACGTGGGTGGATTGGCGCGATGGAGAGCGAACAGAAGAAGTGCGATTCTGGGGATCTTCCTTCCTTGCGCCGAATCGTGTGTGAACAGGGACTGCTTTCCCGTCCCGATGGCTCCGTTTCCTGGATGCAGGGTCAGCCCTGGCTAATAATAATAACAATAATAATAATTATTATCCCTTCTGCCCTTCTTTGGGGCTGTCTCTAGGTCAAACTTAGGGCCTCCCAAGTGTTTTGGACTCCAACTCCCAGCATTCCTAACAGTCTCAGGCCCCTTCCTTTTCCCCCTCAGCCGCTTAAGCGGCTGAGGGGGAAAAGGAAAGGGCCTGAGACTGTTAGGAATGCTGGGAGTTGGAGTTCAAAACACCTGAGGCCCCCAGTTTACCCATGTCTGCTTTGGTGCATCTACACTGCAGAATTAATACAGTTCGACACCACTTAAACTCCCATGGCTCAGTACTAAGGAAGTTGCAGTTTCTCTGCCCAAGAGTGCTGCTTCATCAACTTTACAACACCCAGAATCCCATAGCTTTGAGCCATAGTAGTTAAAGTGGTATCAAACTGCATTAATTCTGCAGTGTAGATTCATCTCCTTTTGTTGGCAAGTGAAGACATTTATATTTTGAATATTTTTTTTAAAAAAAATTCCATTTTAAGAGAAAACGGCATGGTTTTAAATGTGACTGCTTTTTAACTTTTGAAAGTGTAGTTTAATTTGTATTATTATTTATTAGTATTATTATGTTTATTTATATTATTATTATTTATTAACTTTATTTGTACCCCGCTAGCATCTCCCGAAGGACTCAACACGGCTTACACAGGCCAAGGCCTCAATAAAACAACAGCATAACAAAACACGTAACTTAAAGCAAATCAAACAATAAAACAATAGCAGTAAACAATAAAAATAGTACACCATAACACAATAAAACTAGGGCCGGGCTGAATGTAATGGGTACAGATTAAAAAGTGCTGGGTGTGACAGGTGGATGTAGGATTAGGGTATGTGCAATGTGCAGACCATCTTAAAACTGATAAAGTGCATCTGTGACATGTTGCTGGAGTTCCTATTCTGGAAAGGCACATCGGAACAGCCAGGTCTTCAAACTCTTCCTAAAGACTGCCACTTTTTGTCTCCAAAAGGAGACTCATGGCCCTTCTAGGGCCCTTCCACACAGTCATATAACCCAGAATATCGAGGCAGGAAATCCCACAATATCTGCTTTGAACTGGTTTTAAAAAATTCTTATTGTAACTGTTATGGATTGGCATCGTGTCAGTGTCCAATGTAAGGCATTGAATTTTGCCTGCTATTTGTAAACTGCTTTGAGTCCCCCCTAGGGGTGAGAAAAGCATTATATAAATACTATAAATAAATAAAAAATGTGAGATTTTTCTGCCTTGATATTCTGGGGTATAGGGCTGTGTGAAAGGGCCCTGGAAGGGGCCCCAGGCAAACCCTGTAACCCAGGATCTGATCCCAAGTTTTCTGCTTTAAACTGGATTATATGAGTCTGCACTGTCCGATAATCTGAGATAAACAGAAAACCTGGGATCAGATCCTGGGATATAGCACCTGTTTGGAAGGGCCCTCAAAGCAGCTATCATTAAAACATTACAGTACAGTGGGTTGTTGTAAGGTTTTTTGGCCTATATGGCCATGTACTAGAGGCATTCTTTCCTGACGTTTCGCCTGCATCTATGGCAAGCATCCTCAGAGGTAGTGACCTCACAACCTCTGAGGATACTTGCCATAGATGCAGGCGAAATGTCAGGAGAGAATGCCTCTAGAACATGGCCGTATAGCCCAAAAAAACCTACAACAACCAAGTGATTCCGCCCATGAAAGCCTTCGACAATACATTACAGTACAATTTAAAATAGACCAACATAGAAATATTAAAACAGCATGAAACATAATTAATTTTAAAAACAATTCAGATTAAATCCATTAAAAACATAGTTCTGGTATTGGGAATAGGGAACAAGTGTTATCAAATGTTTGAATGCTGCATTTTTAATAGTCCTGTGCAATGGTTTAAACCCTTGTGCCAGCAGGACTGCTGATCGAAAGGTTGGCAGTTTGAATCCAGGGAGCGGGATGAGCTCCCATCTGTCAGGGACATGAGAGAAGCCTCCCATAGGATAGTAAAACATCCGGGCGTCCCCTGGGCAATGTCCTTGCAGACTGCCAATTTTTTCACACTAAAAGCGACTTGCAGCTTCTCAAGTTGGTCGTGACATGGAAAAAAATAGTCCTGTGTTTAATTCTGTTAAGTGTTTCTATGCTTTACATTTTAATTTGCACATTGTATGGTTTGTATTGTTCGTTAGCTGCTTTATGTCTTTTTTAGGAGAAAAGGAGCGGGAAATAATAATAATAATAATGTGACTCCTCTATTTCCCAGATTGGAAGTCCTTTCCACAGAACCCCATTCTTAGTCAGCTCTCCCTCATATAACCTATGTAGTAGTAGTAGTAGTAGTAGTAGTAATAATAACAAAACTACTTTGGAGACATACACTGTGAAATTAATTCAGTTTGACACAACTGCCATTGTTCAATGCTTTGGAATACTGGGAGTTGAGAAGGCTAAAGTCCTTGTAAAACTACAACTCCCAAGATTCCACAGCATTTAGCTGTGTCTCTTAAAGTCAAACTTATTTCTACAGTGTGCCCCAGGACTCAAATCCCTACTGGGCTGTGAAACCCGCCGCGTGACTTTGACCAAGTCATACTCTCTCAGCTTCAGTGAAAGCCAATGGCAAACTTCTTCTGAACAAATCCTGCCAGAAAACCCTGTAGTAGCTTCGTCTCAGAGTCACTATGACTTGGAAACTACTCCAAAGCATACAACAACAACATTAAGGATAATTTGACTCCACTATATAATGTTTGCTTTTTTATATGTTTACTTAGATGTATTGTTCTGCTTTGAAATAAGCTGATTGATCATGTTTGCCCTATTCATGGTTTCTTTGTGTTTTTAGGAGACACTTCGGTCCTTGCTGGTGTATACGGACCTTCAGAAGTCAAGGTCAGCAAAGAGATCTATGATAAAGCCACCTTGGAAGTCATGCTGAGGCCGAAAGTGGGCTTACCTGGTGAGAATCATCTGTTGCAAAAATATAATAATCATAATCATAATCTTTATTTATACTCCGCCATCAACTCCCCAACGGGAACTTGGAGCGGCTTACATGAGGCCAAGCCCAAACAACAAATTACAATACAATGAGATACAAATTGCAATAAAATAAACAACATAACATTAAAGTATAAAACATAGCATCAAAACTAAAACTGCAGGACTAATCAACATAAATCCCACACCTAACCACCAAAAAAAATTGTACCCTCCCCCATTTACACACATATCTAAATGAAGAAATATTCATCCAACTGAATTATCGTGAGCATGGAACTATTTTAAAGTTTTGGAGTTCACATAATTTTTACTAAAACTATTAAAATTGGAGAATTTTTGTGTGTGTGTTCATTCGTTCAGTCGTCTCCGACTCTTCGTGACCTCATGGGCCTGCCCACGCCAGAGCTCCCTGTCGGCCGTCACCACCCCCAGCTCCTTCAAGGTCAGTCCAGTCACTTCAAGGATGCCATCCATCCATCTTGCCCTTGGTCGGCCCCTCTTCCTTTTTCCTTCTACTTTCCCCAACATAATTGTCTGCTCTAGGCTTTGCTGTCTCCTCATGATGTGGCCAAATTTTTTTTACGATACAGTATAATCAAAATGCCTCACACATGTTCAAACATGTTATAAAGTTTCCTCACAGTTACTGCTATGCTTAAAAACAACAGACGTGCTTTCCCCAGCTATGATCACTTAAATATATAAATATATAAATATATTAAATATATTTGAACCTCCACATTTGTAGGTTTGACGTTGTGGTTTTGATTACACTATGTACACAATTTGAAAAAGTTTCTGTTCCTGGTTTGAAAGTGTTATTTCTGTTTTAATTGTGCGGTACTTGTGAAAGTAGTTATTATACTCCAGAATCGTTGTTTTTGTAGTTGCCACAAACAGCCTTGTATGTTGAATTGGTTGAGAGACTTGATGAGATATTCATTGAAAAACTCTACCAAAATGTGTTGTAGGATGTCTCACAAAAACGTTTTTACAGTTTAATATACCTATTTCCATGTTTTAATGATAGAACCAATTAGGAAATGACATTTATAACCTAGGAACAAAAATCATGTCTCATAGTGTATTTCATGGATTTGATTCTAGATTCTCCCATGCAGAAGTGGACCACAAATGGTGCATCTACACTACAGAGTTAATACATTTCCACACAGTTTCCATGCCATGGCTCAATGCTATGGAATCATGAGAGTTGTAGTGTTTTAAGGTCTACAGCAGTGTTTCCCAACCTTCCTAATGCCACGACCCCTTAATATAGTTCTTCATGTTGTGGTGACCCCCAACCATAACATTATTTTCATTGCGACTTCATAACTGTAATTTTGCTACTGTTATAAATTGTAATGTAAAATAATAATAATAATAATAATAATAATAATATTTTTTTAAAAAACTTTATTTATATACCGCTCTATCTCCCTGAGGGGACTCAGAGTGGTTCCCAAATAACATCACAAAACATACAGAGTAAAAACAACATAACCAATTTGGCCCAATTCTATCGTTGGTGGGGTTCAGAATGTTCTGTGATTATAGGTGAACTATAAATCCCAGTAAATAAAACTCCCAAATGTCAAGATTCTATTTTCCCCAAACTCCACCAGTGTTCACATTTGGGGAAATTGAGTATTCTTGTAGAGTTTGGTCCAGATTCATCATTGTTTGAGTCCACAGTCATCTTTGGATGTAGGTGAACTACAACTCCCAAACTCAAGGTCAATGCCCACCAACCCTTCCAGTATTTTCTTTTGGGCATGGAAGTTCTGTGTGCCAAGTTTGGTTCAATTCCATCGGTTGGTGGGGTTCAGAACGCTCTTTGATTGTAAGTGAACTACAAATCCCAGCAACTACAAGTCCCAAATGTCAAGATTCTATTTTCCCAAAACTCCACCAATGTTCACATTTGGGCATATTGAGTATTCTTGTATAGTTTCGTCCAGATCCATCATTGTTTGAGTCCACAGTGCACTCTGGAAGTAGGTGAACTACAACTCCAAAACCAAAGGACACTGCCCACCAAACGCTTCCAGTATTTTCTCTTGGTCATGGGAGAACTGTGTGCCAAGTTTGGTTCAATTCCATTGTTGGTGGAGTTCAGAAAGCTCTTTGATGGTAGGTAAACTATAAATCCCAGCAATTACAACTCCCAAATGACAAAATCAAAAAAAAAAATTGAGTGAAGGACATACATTGGGTTGTTAGGTGTGTGTTGTCCAAATTTGGTGCCAATTGGCCCACTGGTTTTTGAGTTCTGTTAATACCACAAACAAACATTACATTTTTATTTATATAGATTATTTATTATTTACAGTATTTATATATCGCCTTTCTCAACCCTGGGAGGACTCAAAGCGGTTTACACATAAATAATGGCAAGATTCAATGCCTTATGTTGGGCACCGATACGATGCCAATACAAACAATTACAATAGTAAAACCACAATTAAACATATATCACAATTAAAACCATACATCAGCAAGCAATAAAACAATAAAACAGTCTCGTCAGTATGTTTGCCATTGTTATGTTTGAATCTGACCTGAGTTTTTATTATTATTATTATTATTATTATTATTATTTTGTCATGTCAGGAGCAACTTGTGAGACTGCAAGTCGCTTCTGGTGTGAGATAATTGGCTGTCTGCAAGGACGTTGCCCAGGGGACACCCGGATGTTTTTTGATGTTTTATCATCCTTGTGGGAGGCTTCTCTCATGTCCCCTCATGAGGAGCTGGAGCTGACAGAGGGAGCTCATCCGCGCTCTCCCTGGATTCGAACCTGCAACCTGTTGGTCTTCAGTCCTGACGCCACAGGGGCTTAACCCACTGCGCCACCGGGGACTCCTCAAAATAATAATAATAATAATAATAATAATAATAATAATTTTAATTATTACTATGTTTTATTTTTTTAATTACTATGAAGCAATTTTTGCTCCTGTATCTTATACCTGTTTTAGTTTTGCTTTTATATTTAGCCTCATTTTGCCCCTGCAATGTTTTTGGTTGAACAATAAAGCCAAACCACTGGGTTTTAGTACTTTTATTTACAACACAGCAATATCAGGCTGTTTTGTGCCCAAATTTGAGGATCCTGGAGGCTTTGGAGCACAGCAGAAAAGCACCTATTTGATTGTTTCTGCATGACTGCCTGGATCTCTATAATCCCTCTACAGTGCTATATAATGTAGTTTGAAACTGCTTTATATTGTCCATGTGAACTCATATAACGCGGTTTAATATCACAATACCGTTCGGAGATGCCTGGCAGGTACACAACAACACATTTAGCATTCTCACCAGTCCTTTTTCCCGCTCCTTCTCAGCTGGAAACCCGTGCAATCAAAAGGTGAGCTGAGCTGTTATGAATTCAACGAAGTGGTCCATCTGGAATCCTGCGGCGATGCCATCTGGCTATCTTGTTCCCTCCGCAGGGAGCCCCAAAACGAAAAATTACTGCTATCAGAGGGGGGCGAAAAGTATGAAATTCTCATCTTACTTCCCTCTCTTCCTGCTGAGACTTTTCAATGCCTTGAAGCCTCCAGGGGGTCTTGATTGGCTGTGAATAATTAAATTAAGAAACAAAAAGTTTAGTCCCGTTCTCCCGGATACAAATCGCTTTCCTTTTTTCTCCCCCAAATTAAAGTGCTGCTGATCTTATTTGCAGATTTGATGGTATTAGGATTAAACGAAATGCGATTTTTGTATGTATGCCTTTAGGGCTTATTTACTGGAGTAGTTTTTGAAGTGCCTTTTCACAACAAAAAAGGAACACCTTTTCCTTGTCATAGAAATCTTTGCAAGGCCACAAGATCTAAACCAGCATTTCTCAACCTGGGGCCGGGACTCCTGGGGGAGTCGCAAGGGGGTGTCAGAGGGGTCGCCAAAGACCACCAGAAAATACAGTATTTTCTGTTGGTCATGGGGGTTCTGTGTGGGAAGTTTGACCCAATTCCATCATTGGTGGGGTTCAGAATGCTCTTTGATTGTAGGTGAACTATAGATCCCACAAGTACAACTCCCAAATGTCAAGCTCTATTTTCCCCAAACCCCAGCGGTGTTTACATTTGGGCATATTGAGATTTCATGCCAACGTTTGTCCAGATCTAACATTGTTTCAGGCCACAATGCTCTCTGGATGTAGGTGAACTACAACTCCAAAACTCAAGGTCAATGCCCACTAAACTCTTTCAGTATTTTCTTTTGGTCTAGGGCAGTGTTTCTCAACCCGGGGGTCGGGATGCGAGTGGGTGTCAGAGGGGTCACTGAAGACTGTCAGAATATACAATTTTTTCTGTTGGTCATGGGGGTTCTGTGTGGGAGGTTTGGCCCAATTCTATCATTGATGGGGTTCAGAATGCTCTTTGATTGTAGGTGAACTATAAATCCCAGCAACTACAACTTCCAAATGTCAAGGTTTATTTCCCCCAAACTCCACCAGAGTTCACATTTAGGCATATTGAGTATTCGTGCCAAGTTTGGTCCAGATTGATGATTGATTGAGTCCACAGTGCTCTCTGGATTTAGGTGACCTACAATTCCCAAACTCAAGACCAATGCCCACCAAACCATTCTAGCATTTTCTGTTGGTCATGGGAGTTCTGTGTGCCAAGTCTGGTTCAATTCCATTGTTGGTGGAGTTCAGAATGCTCTTTGATTGTAGGTGAACTACAAATTCCAGCAACTACAACTCCCAAATGACAAAATCAACCCCCCCCCCTCCAACCCCACCTGTATTCAAATTTGGGTGTATCAGGTATTTGTGCCATATTTGGTCCAGTGAATGAAAATACATCCTGCAGATCAGATATTTACATTACGATTCATAACAGTAGCTAATTGACAGTTATGAAGTAGCAACGAAAATAATATTTTTATGGTTGGGGGGGTCACCACAACATGAGGAACTGTATTAAGGGATCGCGGCATTAGGAAAGTTGAGAAACACTGGTCTAGGGAGTTCTGTGTGGGAAGTTTGACCTAATTCTATTGTTGGTGGGGTTCAGGATGCTCTCTGATTGTAGGTGAACTATAAATCCCAGCAATTAGAACTCCCAAATTACAAAATCAATACCCCCCAACCACACCAGTATTCAAATTTGAGCGTATCAGGTATTTGTGCCAAATTTGGTCCAGTGAATGAAAATACATCCTGCATATCAGATATTTACATTACAATTCATAACAGTAGCAAAATTTCAGTTATGAAGTAGCAACAAAAATAATGGTATGGTTGGGGGTCACCACAACACGAAGAACTCTATTAAGGGGTTGTGGCATTAGGAAGGTGGAGAACTACTGGTATGGAGAATATGGAGAGTATGTGCTGTGTGCTTTGAGCTCTCTCTCTGCGTGTGTGTCAGAAGAGATGTCGTGTTTTAATTGGTTTGGTCCTAATGCTTTTGTTTATTTTTTGAGGTATGTGTGTATGCACCATCTAATTGTTGCCTTTGTAAGGACACCCTGAGTCCCCTTTGATAGTGAAATAAAATAAATATGCAGGCAGCCTCCAAGTTACAAACAAAATAGGTTCTGTAGGTTTGTTTTTAAGTTGAATTTGTAAGTTACAACAAGTACACTTTTTAACTGTAACTCCAGGTACACACACAAACAAGTTTTGAATAGCATAGGGAAGGTTTCACACCCCTGTGGAGTTTGTTTTGCTGTTGATGCCTCTGTTCAGAAGATTTCACCTCACTTTCTGTTCCTGTGATAATTGGATTTTGGAATATTTCTACTCTTGTGGAAACAAGGATTGGTGATAAAACTTGTGTCGACTTATTCTGTGACGGCTTCAGGAAACTTGTTCATCATTGGCAGAAATGTATCCAATTGTTTGGTGATTATGTGGAAAAGTGAATAGTGGTAGTGAAAAAGCACATTCTATGGATTATTTCTGTGTTTGAATTATTAAAATATTCCCATCCAAACCCAAGTTACAAAGGTGGAGGCATTACTTTTCATTCAACCCTCCCCCATACACACACACAGTAGAGTCTCGCATATCTAACCTTCACTTATCCAACATTCTGTATTATCCAACACAGTCTGCCTTCTGTCTGGATCCACCACAGCTGTTTCAATACATTGTGATGTTTTGGTGCTAAATTCATAATACAGTAATTACTACACAACGTTGCCGTGTATCGAACTGCTTTTTCTGTCGATTTGTTGTAAAACATGATGTTTTGGTGCTTAATTTGTAAAATCATTACATAATTTAATGTTTAATTGGCTTTTCCTTAATCTCTTATTATTATCCAGCGTTTTTGCTCATCTAACATTCTGCCGGCACATTTATGTTGGGTGAGCGAGACTCTATTGTATATTTAAATGATCAAGGGTCTGGAGAACAAGCCCTATGAGGAGCGGCTTAAGGAGCTGGGCATGTTTAGCCTGGGCATGTTTAGCCTGAAGAAGAGAAGGCTGAGAGGAGATATGATAGCCATGTATAAATATGTGAGAGGAAGCCACAGGGAGGAGGGAGCAAGCTTGTTTTCTGCTTCCTTGGAGACTAGGATGCGGAACAATGGCTTCAAACTACAAGAGAGGAGATTCCATCTGAACATGAGGACGAACTTCCTGACTGTGAGAGCCATTCAGCAGTGGAACTCTCTGCCCCGGAGTGTGGTGGAGGCTCCTTCTTTGGAAGCTTTTAAACAGGGGCTGGATGGCCATCTGTCAGGAGTGATTTGAATGCAATATTCCTGCTTCTTGGCAGGGGGTTGGACTGGATGGCCCATGAGGTCTCTTCCAACTATGATTCTATGATTTGTGTGTGTGTGTGTGAAACCTTACTTGCATAGGAAGATGATTGCTTTCAGTCTTAGAGTTCAATCTGCACTGTCAAATTAATTCAGTTTGACACCACTTGAACTGCTATGCCTCAAATCTTATGAACTGTAGTTTTACAAGGTCTTCAACCTTCTCTGCCAAGGAGTGCTGGTGTCTTGCCAAACTACAACTCCCATAATTCCATAGCATTGAGCCATGGCAGTTAAAGCAGTGTATATGCACCCTTTGTTTCCTATAGGCTTATTGGGTTGCTCTTGTTTGTTGTCCCCTTTTTCCAGGTGTCTATGAAAGAAGCAGAGAGCAGATGATCAAGAAGACATGCGAAGCAGTAGTTTTGGGTACGCTACATCCCCGGTCTTCTATTACGATCGTGCTTCAGGTCATTACCGATGCCGGTTCAGTATCCTTTGATGGCGAAAGGGGGTTCTCCTTTTCATGAAAACGCTCCCAAGGACAGCTTGCTTTTCATTTACATTTGGTTTTATTTATTATATTTATTTTGTCTTATTTATTATCCTGATTTTAGAGTTTTTAAAAAAATACTGGTAGCCAGATTTGGTTCATTTTCATGGTTTCCTCCTTTCTGCTGAAAAAAAATCTAAAATCAGGACAGTAAATAAAGAGCAACACTAAAAAAACAATTGAATTCCAAACAAGAATCAATCAGGGCCATCTAGCACTTTCCAACAAAGGATTTCCCCTAGGCAGGAAATAACCAGGCTTTGAAGCTGCAAGGCCATTCAATGCTAATCAAGGTGGCCCATGGCAACATTCATACTTGCCTCAAGCAAACGAGTTCTTTCTCACACACCCCCTGGATACACTGGTGTATGCATCTAACACCTCCCAACAAAGGATTCCCCCAGGCAGGAAACAGCCAGGCTTTGAAGCTGCAAGGCCATTCAATGCTAATCAAGGTGGCCCATGGCAACATTCACACTTGCCTAGAGCAAACGAGTTCTTTCTCACACACACCCTGGATACACTAGTGTATGCATCTAACACCTCCCAACAAAGTATTCCCCCAGGCAGGAAATAGCCAGGCTTTGAAGCTTTAAGGCCATTCAATGCTAATCAAGGTGGCCCATGGCAACATTCACACTTGCCTCGAGCAAACGAGTTCTTTCTCACACACACCCTGGATACACTGGTGTATGCATCTAACACCTCCCAACAAAGGATTCCTCCAGGCAGGAAATAGCCAGGCTTTGAAGCTGCAAGGCCATTCAATGCTAATCAAGGTGGCCAATGGCAACATTCACTCTTATCTCAAGCAGACGAGTTATTTCTCCCACCCTGGACATTATTCCACTGGTGTATAAATCTCACTTGCCTAGTTTCCAACAAATCTCATAACCTCTGAGGGTGCCTGCCATAAATGTGGGCGAAACATCAGGAGAGAATGCTTCTGAATCATGGCCAGACAGCCTGAAAAACTCACAGCAACGCCACAACAATAATAATTGCAGTTTGACCCCACTTTCACTGGCCTAGCTTAATGCTCTGGGGTTCTGGGATTTGCAGTTTTACAAGGTCTTTTGCCTTTTCTGCCAGAGAGTTCCATTGCCTCACCAAACTCCTAGCATTCCTTAGCATTGAGCCATGGCAGTTAAAGTGGTGTCAAACCGTTTTAATTCTACAATGGAAATGTACCCTTAGTTCCAAGTGGGGAACTATTTTTTGGTGAAGTAAGTAAAGATTGGGTTGTTGTAGGTGTTTTCGGGCTATATGGCCATGTTCTTGAGGCATTCTCTCCTGATGTTTTGCCTACATCTATGGCAAGCATCCTCAGAGGTAGTGAGGATTCTTAGAGGTAGTGAGGTAGTAAACAAATTGTTATAGAGTGTAGATACACCCTAGGAATTTTTCCTCTTGGTTACTGTGAGTTTTCCGGGCTGGATGTCCATGTTGCAGAAGCATTCTCTCCTGACGTTTCGCCTACATCTATGGCAAGCATCCTCAGAGGTAGTGAGGAGGTAGTAAGTAAAGATTGAATGCAAATGTTTGATTGCGGCCAATTGGGGGCAGCAGTGCTCCAGAGTCCCCTTTTTCAGTGCTTTTTAGATTCTTCAAATCCTCCAGAAGCTATTTATATGCGGTTTAATGGGCAGAAAACCACAGGATTGTTTTGCTTCTATGGGACACATCTGCATTAAACAGCTTCTCTTTGCCTGTTAGATTCCATAATGCAGGCAGTCCCTGAGTTACAAATGACTCATAGATAAGAACAGGGTCCTGACACAACAGGACGTGAGAGAAATCTGTCCCTTGGAAGGGAAATTCACTCCTGGAAGAGTTATTATCATGGGGGAAAGGGGTCTCCCCAAAGCTTTATCACCAATTCTTGTTTCCACAACAAGCCATTTCTTCCCAAAATCAAATTATCACAGCGACGGAAAGTGAGCTGGAATCTTCTGAACAGGGGCTGTCTGTAGCCTCCAATAATTCTTCCTCTGTACATGAGGCAAGGCATAGTGGACAAGCATACAGACACAAAGTTGTCTGTTCTGCTCCACAGTCACATAAGGTGTGAAATTCTTTTAGGTCATGCCATTTTGCCAGGTTGTCTTTTGATCTGTATATTATTATAAAGTTATAATATAAAGAAGAACAACAAAGTTAAACACTTGTGATTATATTGTCCTTTGATCAGAAGCTGGCCACTTGGAGTGCCTCTGGTGTTGCTCTTAGAAGGTCCTCCATTGTGCACGTGGCAGGGCTCAGGTTGCATGGTAGTAGGTGGTCTGTGGTTTGCTCTTCTCCACACTCGCATGTTGTGGACTCCACTTTGTAGCCCCATTTCTTAAGGTTAGCTCTGCATCTCGTGGTGCCACAGCACAGTCTGTTTACCGTCTTCCAAGTCGCTAGTCTTCTGTGTACCCAGGAGGGAGTCTCTCATCTGGTATTAGCCTGCCACTTTTGGACTCTTGCTTGCTGGGGTGTTCCTGCAAGTATCTCTGTACATCTTAGGAAGCTGTTTCTTGATATAAGGCGTTGGCTTGCTGGCTTATATCCGAACAGAGGATAGGCCGGAGATGTCACTGCCTTGGTGCTTTCATTACAGGCTGTTACTTTCCAATGGGTGTCTGGTGGTGCAATACCGGCTAAACAGTGTAATTTCTTTAGCGGTGTAGGGCGTAGATATCCTGTGATAAAGTGGCATGTCTCATTAAGAGCCACATCCACTGTTTTAACGTGGTGAGATGTATTCCATACTGGGCATGTGTATTCAGCATCAGTGTAACAAAGCACAAGGGCAGATGTCTTCACTGGGTCTGGTTGTGATCCCCAGGTTGTGCCAGTCAGTTTTCGTATGATATTATTTCTAGTACCAGGAGCATCCAGTGGCGCAATGGGTTAAACACTTATGCTGGTTGGACTGAAGACTAGTAGGTCGGAGGTTCGAATCTGTGGAGAGCACGGATGAGTTCTCTCTGTCAGCTCCAGCTCCTCATGCAGGGATGTGAGAGAAGCCTCCCCAAGGATGGTAAAACATCAAAACATCCGGTGTCCCTTTGGCAATGTCCTTTCAGAAGGCTAATTCTCTCACATCAGAAGCTACTTGCAGTTTCACAAGTTGTGCCTGACATGGGGGAAATATATAGCACCCATGTTTTGCTTGATATTCAAGCAGTGCTTTTTATAAATCAGAGCATGGTCTAGAGTGACTCCCAGGTATCTGGGTGCGCTGCAATGCTCCAGTAGGATTCCTTCCCAGGTAATCCTCAGAGCTCGAGATGCTTGTCTGTTCTTAAGATGAAAAGCACTTTAGATGGATTAGGAATCACCTTGTTTTCCCTGCAGTAGGCAGTAAGAGCACCTAAAGCTTTGGAGAGCTTCTGTTCAACTATTTCTATGCTCCTTGCTTAAGTGGTGATGGCATGATCGTCAGCATAGATGAAACTCTGTTCTGGCAGTGGCTGACGATTTGTGTAAATGTTGAACATTAATGGAGCAAGCACCCTCCCCTGAGGCAGGCCGTTCTTCCGTTTTGCCATCTGCCTCTCTGGTCCTGGAACTCAACAAAAAAGCTCCTGTTTTGTAGTAGATTTCCTAGGAAGCGAGTGAGGTGGTAGCCATATGTAATATTATATATAATTTCTCAGGAGAAGGAGATTATTTACAATGTCATAGGCTGCTGACAGGTCTATGAAGACAACTCCTGTAATCTGCTTCTGAACCTATGAACCCATCTTCTTTGTAACGGTCTGTACTGAACATACTGGTCAGCAGCTAGTTTTGTAGGTGTCCTACCAGTAACGATGCATTGAGATCACACTTTCTTGCATCCTGCTTTATTTAAGGGAGCGAAAGGGAGGGAGAAAAGAGTTTGTTTATATGGTGGAAGAGGGCCATCCCTTTATCTCTACCGTGGAAAACCCTGTTGGAATCAAGATGATTGGTAGACAGCTCTTCCTCTTGCTTGCTTACTTTTATTCCTCACCCACCCTCCTTTCCTTCTTCCCTTTTAGATAGGAACACGATAGCCAGGAGCTAGCCCTCCGGCAGACAGATTTGGCCCAAAGGCTATATACATCGCTGACTGCTAACCCGTTATGAAAGAAAAATATTAATGCCATGTTAACACTTCCTTGCATGGAACTGCAAGTAAATCTTTTCAGCAGCTCAGTTTGAAAATAAACAAAGCTACAAGCCATATGTCTCCAATGCCATTAAGTAAAAACAGGTCTTGTGGAGATGGCATTAATATTCTCCAGGCAACATGGGGCTCTGGAATGTGGATGGAAATGGCCAATGTAATCAGAGGCTGGGAACCATGTGGGCAAAGGAAGAGACAACTCTACCTGAGGGCATGTTAGTGTCTGTCTGGGATGTGCTTGCTGTTTGTTGGGATTTTTCTGGTATCGAGACACATAAAACTCAAACCAAGCTAGAGCCATTGGTGGGAAAGAAAAGTTAAGTTTCTGTCCAGAAGGAAATTGGGATGTTTTTCTATCTGATCTACTGTGATTATTATTATTATTGAGACCAAGCATTTGAGGTTGCAGACAAAAGAGGACTTTAACAAAATGGAGGAGTGTCCATTCTCCTCCCCATGTCCCCCAATAATAATAACAACAGCAACAATCCCAGGTGACAGCAGGATTGCAGAGAAACAACAGGAAATGCTGACACAATATGATGATTTAAAGATCGAACTGCAAAGACTCTGGCACAAGCCAGTCAAGTTGGTCCCAGTGGTGATCGGCACACTGGGTGCAGTGCCTAAAGACCTTGGCCTGCACTTAAACACAATCGGCACTGACAAAATTACCATCAGCCAGCTGCAGAAGACCACCTTACTGGGATCTGCACGCATTATTCCTCAATACATCACACAGTCCTAGTCACTTGGGAAGTATCCAACGTGTGATCCAATTCAGGAGCCAGCAGAGTGTCTGCTGTGAACTCATCTTGTTGCGTTTCAAATAATAATAATAATAATAATTGTTATTATTATTATAGGATTTAATCATCGAACTGCAAAGACTCTGGCACAAGCCAGTCAAGGTGGTCCCAGTGGTGACTGGCACACTGGGTGCAGTGCCTAAAGACCTTGGCCTGCACTTAAACACAATCGGCACTGACAAAATTACCATCTGTCAGCTGAAAAAGGCCACACTACTTGGATCTGTATGCATTATTTGCTGATATATCACAAGTTCTAAACACTTGTGAAGTGTCCGATGTGCAATCCAGTACAACAGCCAGCAGAGTGATCTTGTTTGCTGTGTACCAATCGTGTTGTGTGTTCAAATAATAATAATAATAAGTTGACATGATATGAGGATTTAAAGATCAAACTGCAAAGACCCTGGCACAAGCCAGTTAAGGTGGTCCCAGTGGTGACCGGCACACTGGGTGCAGTGCCTAAAGACCTTGGCCTGCACTTAAACACAATCGGCACTGACAAAATTACCATCTGTCAGCTGAAAAAGGCCACACTACTTGGATCTGTATGCATTATTTGCGGATACATCACACAGTTCTAGACACTTGTGAAGTGTCCGACGTGCAATCCAATACAACAGCCAGCAGAGTGATCTTGTTTGCTGTGTATCAACCGTGTTGTGTGTTCAAATAATAATAATAATAATAATAATAATAATAATAATAAGTTGACATGATATGAGGATTTAAAGATCAAACTGCAAAGACTCTGGCACAAGCCAGTTAAGGTGGTCCCAGTGGTGACCGGCACACTGGGTGCAGTGCCTAAAGACCTTGGCCTGCACTTAAACACAATCGGCACTGACAAAATTACCATCTGTCAGCTGAAAAAGGCCAAACTACTTGGATCTGTATGCATTATTTGCTGATACATCACACAGTTCTAGACACTTGTGAAGTGTCCGACATGCAATCCAATACAACAGCCAGCAGAGTGATCTTGTTTTCTGTGTACATGTTGTGTTTCAAATAATAATAATAATAATAATAATAATAATAATAATAATAATAATAAATTTTATTTATATTCTCCCCTAGGGGAGCTGTTGGGTAATGTGGAGTCTCCAACTGTTAGCCGTCCGACGTGGCACTAGACACCTAGAATACTAACAACAGGGACTCAAAGGTTTAAGGCAAGGCAAAGCCTCAGGGCTAGAGCAGACCAGCAGAAAGTGCTTGGCTGTGGAAGAGGAGCATGGAAATCACAGAGGAAAGGAGAGAGGATGCTTCTGCTTCTGGTCCTGCCTTTTTCCTCCCTTTCCTCCCTCTTCCTCCTCTTTGTCTTGCATTTTTCACTTATTGGGAGTGGAGAGAGAGTTGGGGAGCACTCCTTTAATTGAAGGGGAAATGCTGGAGGAAAAGGGGCACGTTGGATAAGATGGAATGTCGGATAAGCGAAGGTCGGATAAGTGAGACTCTACTGTAGTATATATTATACATTATATAACTAGCTGTATACATTATATAACTAGCTGTACCCGCCACGCGTTGCTGTGGCCAACCTTCCCTCCCTCTTTCTCTCCTTCTTTATTTCCCTCTTTCCTTCCTTCCCTCTTTTTCTTTCCCTTCTTTCTTCCTTCTTTACCTGTTTCTTTTCTCACTTCCTTTGCTTTTTGGTTCCATCCTTCCTTGTCTCTTTCCTTCCTTCCCTTCCCTCTTTATCTCTTTCGTTCCTTCTCTCCTTCCTTCCTTCCCTCTTTCACTTTTTTATTTCCTTCTCTCCTTCCTTCCTCCTCTTTCTTTCCTTCTCCCCTCCTTTACCTCTTTCTCTCCCTCCTCTCTCTCCTTCCTTCCTTCTCTACCTTTCTTTCTTTCCTTCTTTCTCTTCTTCCCTCCTTCTTTCCTTCCTCTCTCTCCTCGCTCACCTTCCTTCCTTCTCTACCCTTCTTTCTTTCCTTCTTTCTCTCCTTCCCTCCTTCTTTCCCTTCTTCTTTCCTTCCTTCTCTCCTTCCTTCTCTACCTTTCTTTCTTTCCTTCTTCCCTCCTTCTTTCCCTCTTTATCTCCCTCCTTCTTTCTCTCCTTCCTTCCTTCCTTCCTTCTCTACCCTTCTTTCTTTTCTCTCCTTCCCTCCTTCTTTCCCTCCTTCTTTCCCTCCTCCCTCTCCTCCTCTTCTCCCTCCCTCCCTCCCTTCCTTCTCTACCCTTCTTTCTTTCCTTCTTTCCCTCCTTCTCTCCTTCCTTCCTTCTCTATCTTTCTTCCTTTCCTTCTCTCCTTCTTTCCCTCTTTCTCTCCCTCCTTCTCTCCTTCCTTCTCTCCTTCCTTCCCTACCCTTCTTTCTTTCTCTCCTTCCCTCCTTTCCCTCCTTCTTTCCCTCTTTCTCTCTCTCCTTCTCTACCCTTCTTTCCTTCCTTCCTTCCTTCCTTCCTTCCTTCCTTCCTTCCCCCTTTTCTGTGTATGTGTTTTGTGTGTATATATACATATATGTGTATATATATATGTGTTTGTGTATATATATGTGTGTGTGTGGTTTTGTGCATGCATTGTAATGTATTTGGAGGGGTGGGGTGGACTTTTTAAGTCCCTTCCACCATGTTTTTTCCGTGTTTTTATGATGGACACTCATTGGCCTGATAAATGTATTGTATCCAAATTTGGTGTCAATTTGCCCAGTGGTTTTTAAGTTCTGTTAATCCCACAAACGAACATTACATTTTTATTTATATAGATAGCAGAGCAGGAGAGAGTTGGGATGATTGTGGATGAGGGCCAGGGGAGGCCAAAGCCTTTGAACGTAAGCCAGGGAACTGTCCCAGTCGTATGGCTCAGCAACCTACGCGGCTCCTTCCCGTCATCCTAGACCTTTTTGTGAGACGTCTAGAATATATTAGAGGAAATCCCTAAGCGATTGCTATCCCAGTAGACCTAGCTTGGGGTGGATCGTGATCAGGCAAAAGAGAGTCTCAAGCTGATGCCAAAATGTCAAAAATTTGTAAGAAATAGTACTGCTGCAGTCTCTGGCTTCACATTCTTTGCGGCACAGTCGAGTTTAACTCCAGGGGCTGCGGCGTTTTATTAAATCTGAATGCCTAATGCTTGAGAGAATTGATTCGGCTTCATTTGCTCCCACAGCACTTGGCCGGGACTGATTTCACAACCTGGCGGGGAAATTACAGCCAAATTAATCGGGGGTCTATTAATTTAGATCCCTGACTGCCTTTCCCGCTAACGTTATGGAGCTATAATAATTTCTTCCTCTGCTTTAATTATAAGACATCCATCCTGGCAGGAGAACAGGGCTTGCAAAGGAGCACTGACGTGGGCTGCGTCCACATTGTGGAATTAATGCAGTTTGACTCCACTTTTGACTGCTGGGGCTCAATGCTATGGAAGTTTGGTGCGGCACTCTTTGGTGGAGAAGGCTAAAGACCTTGCAAAACTAAAATTCCTGGGATTCCATAGCATTGCTTTGCAGTCTTCCCCTTCCTCCAGCTCTTAAGATCCAACATTTCGTCGTCTCTTTTCCCTAGGCTTGCTTTTCCTCGTTAGTCAGCCCCGGATAACGAGAACTGCCAGGCCTTCTTTCCATCTGCTGACGCTGGCTGATTAACCTGGAAATGCAGAGCGGCAGGAGCAAGAGGCTTTGAGTTTCCCCTATGGCTCAGATCTTCCTTCTTTTCACATAGGCTAGCTCTATATAAATATTTAATATATATCTATAATTCCCAACCAATTTTTTTTTCCTGGTGTCTTGGTTTGGAGGCCTATTTCTGAGGCTATTTGGGATACTGATCCAGATAATTGTATTGGATCGGCTCTAGTTTCTTAGATATGGTTATAATGGCTTTCAATGGGCGAGCAGACAAAGAGTAGCATATGCCGTATGTTCTGTATCTCACAAATTAGAGCTGATAGGGGGAAACTGGTGCCATTTTGGAATAAGCAGGTCAGGGTCCGCAGGTGGCGCAATGGGTTCAACCGATAACTGTTGAATCTCCTGTCCTAAAGGTTGGCAGATCAAAGCCGCGGGCTGGGGTGAGCTCCCACTGTTAGCCCTAGCTCCTGCCAACCTAGCTGTTCAAAAACATGCAAATGTGAATAGATCAATAGGTACTGCTTCAGCGGGAAGGTAATAAAGGCAGCCATGCAGCCTCGACTCCACAGTGTTCTCTGGATGTAGGTGAACTACAACTCCAAAGCTCAAGGTATTGACCACCAAACCTTTCCAGTATTTTCTGTTGGTCATGGGAGTTTGGTTCAATTCCATTGTTGAAGGAGTTCAATAATGCTCTTTAATTGTAGGTGAACTATGAATCCCAGCAGCAACAACTCCCTAATGTCAAGGTCTGTTTTTCCCAAACTCCACCAGTGTTCACTTTTGGGCATATTGAGCATCCGTGCCAAGTTTGGTCCAGATCCATCATTATTTGAGTCCACAGTGCTCTCTAGATGTAGGTGAACTACAATTCCAGAACTCAAGGTCTATGACCACCAAACCCTTCAAGTATTTTCTCTTGGTTGTGAGAGTTCTGTGTGCCAAGTTTCATTCAATTCCATTCCATCGTTGGTGGAGTTCAGAATGCTCTTTGATTGTAGGTGAACTATAAATCCCAGCAACTACAACTCCTAAATGTCAAGGTCTATTTCCCCCAAACTCCACCTGTATTCACATTTGGATATATTGAGAATTTTTGTCAGGTTTGGTGCAGATCCATCATTGTTAGAGTCCACAGTGCTCTCTAGATATAGGTGAACTACAATTCCAGAACTCAAGGTCAATGCCTACCAAACCCTTCCAGTATTTTCTCTTGGTTGTGAGAGTTCTTTGTGCCAAGTTGGTTCAATTCCATCATTGGTAGAGTTCAGAATGCTCTTTAATTGTAGGCGAACTATAAATCCCAGCAAGTACAACTCCCAAATGACAAAATCAATTATTTATTCTCTGTTGGACCTGCTGATTGGTCATGGGAGTTCCGTGTGCCAAGATTGGTTCAATTCCATTCCATCGTTGGTGGAGTTCAGAATGCTCTTTGATTGTAGGTGAACTATGAATCCCAGTGACTACAAAATCAATACCCCCCCCCCCCCCAATATTCAAATTTGGGCATTTTAAGTATTTGTGCCAAATTTGGTCCAGTGAATGAAAATACATCCTGCATATCAGATATTTACATGACGATTCATAACAGTAGAAAAATGACAGTTATGAAGTAACAACGAAAATAATGTTATGGTTTGGGGTCACCACAACATGAGGAACTGTATTAAGGGGTCGCGGCATTAGGAAGGTTGGGAACTGCTGCTCTAGAAGGAGAGAGCAGTTCTGCATAGCCTTTATTCCTCTGGGGATTGTATTGAACACTGGTTTTTCGATCAGTAGCAAATCCCCGGGATTTGGACATCCTTAATGCAGCTCTTCCCATCCGCTGACTGTTGTTGTTCTCCGGCATCCCATGGGCCTCCTTCCCGCCTCTGGTTAGTCATTGTGACATCATGACAGCCCAAAGCCGGTCGCTCAATCCTGCCAGCTTGCCCTGCCTGAGACATGGCCTCCTTTAATTACTTTTCTCCCTGACATCCTCCAAAAAGAAGGGGATTTGGTAATCGGAGTCTGCAGGTTCCTTGCAGATAGGAGCAGTCAATTTTGCCTACTTGTGCTGCTCCGTACCGTTATGCAAACAGCGATGATGTTTGCATAAACATTGTGTCAGCTCTGATTTATGATGTCCCTATCCTAGGGTTGGCTTGGCAAGATACAGTCAGAGGTGGTTTGCCATTGCCTGAGCAGAAATTCAAGCCTTTCTCTCCCCAAATCTCCCCAAATCCTTATGTAGGACTCAAATCATTGCAATTTTTGCAATGTAGCTCGTTTCTGTGTGTGTGTATATGTGCCTTTGAGTCACCTGTTGATTTATGGCAACCCAATAATTTTGTAGAGTTTTCTAAGGCAAGGAAGACTCAGTTTTATGTGTTGTCATGGTTGGAATCACTGGGTTGCTGTGCTCCCTCTGTCAGCTCCAGCTCCTCATGCAGGGACATGAGAGAAGCATCCCACAAGGATTGCACCATACCACTGTATAGTAATATTATTAGTAATATTACATGTAATATAAATATATAATTATAATATCTTATTATTATTATTATTAGTAGTAGTAGTAGTATTATATTGCATTACATTATAATATTATAAATATTATTCGAACAGCACAGGAGACAAGGTGGAACTGTCCCCTGCCCCCCCCCTTCACTCTGGCCCAGAGCGGCAGTTGGTGCTGATGGGAAGGGTCTCCAGCTGATGACATATTGTAGTGAAATTGCTACTCTATGTTAAAGTTTTGGTGTATAGCTCTATGTTTACAAATGGCAGATAGGGAAGAATAGGCACAGACAGGGTAGCAACAGCAGAGATAGGATTCATTTGCATATGTGAAGCCGATTGGTCATATGCAGATTAGTGTAGGCCCAGGATTTGAAAAGGCTGTTAGGCCAAAATGACAGTTGGGGAGAGCAGAGTTGAACATTCCAAAGGGGCGGAGCCAAGGTTCTGAAAGAGGCAGTTAGAGTGAGGGAGTTTGAAAATGACAGTTAGGAATCTGTGTGTGAAGAGGAGAGTTGGTTTTTGAGTGCCTGATAGAAATAAGCAGTTATGAAGATGTGTTAAAGACTTCTGATATAGAGAAGCAGATAGCTAAATAGAGCTCGAGTTTTAAGGAACATAAAGAAGGCTAGTGTTGCCTTAGTTCAGAATGTAATTCAGCCAAGAGCGTGTAAAGGAAGTAACATGTTTGTGAATGTGAAACATTGATAGTTTATTCAGAAAAGTTAACCAAGTAAATGATACTGACTGTAAGCCTCAAGATTGCAACAAAACACAAATGTAACCACAAGCGTTGGAGCCAGAAGTTATAAATAAACTGTGTTACTTCGTTATACGCAAGAGTGTTTCATTGCCTGTGATATAAAGTACAAAGGTTCAAGAGCATACAGAAAGTCCCAGCCAATATAAAAGAAGAAACTGAACTAACATATGGCAGCAAAGTGGTTTTTAAAAGAGGAAATAGTCTCTCTCCCTCGCCACACATATCCATAATAATAATATAATAAAATCATAGGGAGTCCAAAAGGGTCCCCAGTCATCGTTGTCATCATCATCATACAGTTGGAAAATGGGGTTTATATATGTCCAGGGTATGTATGGCAAGAACAGTTTTCCTGTGGATGGATCTTTGTTTTGACTCTCGTGGCTTGTTCTTGGTTTGGTGATGTCTAGCAAAGAAGCTCCAAAACAGCAATTGAATCCCAGGAGAAAATTGAAACCATGTGAGCCAGCTAACATCTCTCTGTGTGTCTCTTCAAGTCACCTGTCTTCTTACAACAACCTTATGAATTCCATAAGGCTTTCTTAGGCAAGGAATACTCTGATCTCTGCCAGGCTTAAAATAAGTTAAAGCAGGCATAAAGGAGAAAGATGGTTGATGAGCGAATTGCCGGCTCTCAAGGATGCTTCATTTCGGGTGAAATGTGCCCTTTCCTGCAGAGCATAAGCTGGGCATTAGAGCCACGTTGTGCCAGTACCAGAATGGGAGCAAAGTAAAGGGTCTTACAGATGGAAATACGCCTTTATTTCCATCCCGCTGAGTGCCTTTTGAGACCTAAAATGTGCTGGCTACCTTGAAGCTAGGAACAGTGCGGGGGATTTGGCAGAATCACCTTCCAGCATGTTTTGAAGCTCCAATGACTCATTCTGCTGCTTCTGAGCCTCTTTGTCTCTCCCCCTCCCCTCCTTTTCCCACCCCAGAATTCAAAATCAGAACACAGGTATCTCTCGGTTAACAAAGCCAGTGTGTTCCTGGACGTGACTTCTTTTGGCAGGAGAATTGGTGCCAGGAAGAGAAATTACATGGAAAGAACAATAGGCAGTTCAGTGTGTTTCAGAACTATAGTGTTTCAGAACAAACGCACATATGAAATGAAGCAAACAGGTCAGCTCAGTCTGGTGGAAGTGAACAAAATTATTTTGAATCTTCCCAATACTATCTAAAGGCTTGTCCTAAATGCATCCAGGGATTATAATAGAATCATTGAGTTGGAAGAGACCTTGTGGGCCATCCAGTCCAACCCCATTCTGCCAAGAAGCATTGAAATTGCATCCAAAGCACCCCCAACAGATGGCCATTCAACCTCTGTTTAAAAGTCTCCAAAGTAGGAGTCTCCACTACATGCCAGGGCAGAGAGTTACACTGCTGAACAGCTCTCACATTTAGGAAGTTCTTCCTCATGTTCAGGTGGAATGTCCTTTCCTGTTGTTTGAAGCCATTGGCGGTTGTAGCGAAATTGTTACTCTATGTTAAATTTCTGGTGTATAGCTCTATGTTTACATATGGCAGATAGGGAAGAATAGGCACAGACAGGGTAGCAACAGCAGAGATAGGATTCATTTTCATATGGAAGCCGATTGGTCATATGCAGATTAGCGTAGGCCCAGGTTTTGAAAAGGTTGCTAGGCCAAAATGACAGTTGGGAAGAGCAGAGCTGAACATTCCAAAGGGGTGGAGCCAAGGTTTTAAAAAATAGGCAGTTAGAGAGTCAAAAGAGTGAGTTAGGAATTGCTGTTTGTGAAGAGAGTTAGGGATTCCTGTTTGTGAGAGACAGTTAGGAACTCCTGTTAGGAAGAAGCAGTTATGAAGATGTGTTAAAGACTTCTGATGTATAGAAGCAGCTAGTTAAATAGAACTCAAGTTTTAGGAACATAAAGAAAGCCAGTGGTGCTTTAGTCAGAATATAATTTCAGTCAAGAGTGTGTAAAGCAAGTAACATGTTTGTGAATGTGAAACATTGAAAGTCTGTTTCAGAAAAGTAAACCAAGTATATTATACTGACTGTAAGCCTCAAGATTGCAACAAAACACAAATGTAACCACAAGCATTGGAGCCAGAAGTTATAAATAAACTGTGTTACTTTGTTAAACACTTTCTCCAATACTGTAGATTGATAATGACCTTCCATAGCCCTTCTTGTTTTCTCCTTAACAAAGCCTCTTCCTTACAGCTTCTTGCGAGTTGTTTGAATGCTGCTTGCATTGGACTAATGGATGCAGGGCTACCCATGAGTTCCTTGTTCTGCGGAGTGACCTGCGCCTTGGACGCCGATGGCAACCTCACCCTGGATCCCACGGCGAAGCAAGAAAAGGTGGGTGCAGAATCAAATGCCATGGCTCTTTCAGGTCATGGAGAAATCCTTCAGCTTTTCTTAATCTTGATGCTTAAGGGACAGAAAGCCAGGGCGGATTGGTCTCTCAGTGGGGATATATCTGAAGCAGTGTTTCTCAACCTTCCTAAAGCTGTGACCCCTTAATGCAGTTCCTCATATTGTGCTGACCCCCCAACCATAAAATTACTTTCATTGCTGTTTCATAACTGTAATTTTGCTACTGTTATGAATCGGAACATAAATATCTGATATGCAGAATGTATTTTCATTCATTGGACGAAATTTGGCACAAATACCTGATGTGCCCAAATTTGAATACTGGTGGGGTTGGGGGGATTGGTTTTGTCATTTGGGAGTTTTAGTTACTGGGATTTATAGTTCACCTACAATCAAAGGGCGACTAAAATGATCAAGGGTCTGGAGAACAAGCCCTATGAGGAGCGGCTTAAAGAGCTGGCCATGTTTAGCCTGAAGAAGAGAAGGCTGAAAGAAGACATGATACCCATGTATAAATACGTGAGAGAAAGTCATAGGGAGGAGGGAGCAAGCTTGTTTTCTGCTTCCCTCCTCGGATTCAAACCTCCGACCTGTTGGTCTTCAGTCCTGCCGACACAAGGGTTTAACCCATTGCGCCCACTGTTTTGGTGATGTCCAGCAAAGAACCTTCAAAACAGCGTTTAACCCACTGCGCCATCGGGGGCTCCAATAATAATAATAATAATAATAATTCAACTCCAGGATCAACTGGATTCTCTTGCAACTATCTCAAGGAAGAGCATCCTTGGTCGGCAGGTATCATGTTCTGGCGCTTGCTATTATGCAGAGTCTCTTCCACTCGGCCGCCCCCTCCCTGCTTAGTCACCCAAGAGGCACAAATTGAGCCACGTGCGGCACACAAAAGCACCACGGCCCTATCATTGTTCCCCTTATCTGCTCCCGTGAGTGAACCGTTTACAGTGGCCTGGCAGGTCAATCGCTTTCCGGATGCCCTGATTCCGGCTGCCTCTCCTAATGGTTTTCCTCGTTTATCGGGAGCCAGATTCAATCCATCGCCAGCTGCCTTCTTTACCCAGGACTCTCCTTCATCAACTGCAGTTTGGCTCCGCTTCCTTTTCGATTCCCTGCCAAAAACTCTTGCCTGATTTGGACGGTCTCTGTCTCCAGAGAGAAAACCAGGCAGAGAATAATAGTAAGAGAGGGGCAAGTACGAATTTAGAGCCTGGCCCAGTGTCCAAGACCATCGTGGCCTCTGTATTGCACAGATTATTTTCTCTGCCCTTGTTTTATGTGTGTTGCTGATTCTGAAATGTAAACAACAGATCCTCCGTTGAATTTCTGGGGGAAATGGAGCCTGCAGACTAAGCACTGCAGAAATCTGTGACCAGATGCAACCTACAAACATTTTAAAAAATACATTTTGCTCTGCTGGAGAACTGAAGAATAATTTTACCGTTGGCTGTACCGAGAATGCCTGGGGAAAAAATGCAAAAGGGGAAACCAATTAGGTGCAAGAATAATTCGATGAATAATTCCTGGAGTGTTTTGAATATATTTGTTTGCGGGAGTTCAACATTTGAATAGATGCATCTCTGGCTAGGATTCCATTTACAGGAGAGATGTGTCTCCCAAATAGGACAGAAATGTGAGTCCTGAGCTACTTTGGGAAAAAAAATATTACGTTCAGCCTAGTTTCATAAATAGGCGATACAAGAACATACTCTATGGAAAATATGCTTTAAAACAGTCCAGTGGTTCTTTGTCACTCTGGCAGAGAGCATAAACCAGATGGTTAATCATGAGTCTTAATTATTTTCAACTGCACACTGAATATATATACACACACAAACTATACGTACTGGCAAGGATGCTCAGAGTAGGTTACAAACGAAGTATCATAAAAACAAGCCACTAAAGCATAAGTAAATCCTTCCACAGAAACTAAACTGTGTTAAATTACTGAACATTAAAACAGCAGCAGGAGGAAAGCCAAACTGAAACGACCACAACCAATTCAATCAGTTAGGTTCAGACAGCGGAAAATTGGAACAGAAAGTCCAAGAGAATAACGCAGCCTTCTCCGGGTGCCGAAACAGGAGCAGCGTGGGTGCCAAGTGGATGTCTTTGGGGAGTGTGTTCCAAAGTCATTGTGGTATTACAGGAAAATGGAATCTCTCAAAAAGATCGAGAAATGGGATATAATAATAATAATAAACCTTTATTTATACCCCGCTAACATCTCCCAAGGACTCGGTGTGGCTTACAAGAGGCCGAGGCCCAACACATCAATAAAACAACAGCATAACAAATACAACAATAAATAAACTCAAAAAACAAGCAATAAACATTAAAACAATAGCAATAAACATTAGACAATAACACCATGACACATTTAAAACTAAGGCCAGGCCAAATGTAATGATTAAAATTTTTAAATTTTAAAATATATTTAAAAGCAAGTGGGTCCAAATGGTTGAAGTTGGTCCTTTGCAAATAATAATAATAATAATAATAATAATAATAATAATAATACTACGAGGGTTGAGTGAAAAGTAATGCCCCCACCTTTGTAACTCCTCAACGGATGGCGGTACTGGTATGCAGCAAGTACTGGCTTACTCAGTAGACTCTCCTCTACAGTTCCATTTTGGCAAAAAGCCTTAGCATTGAACAATTGTGTTGTTAAAGTGCAAAATAATGCTACCCCTCTATTCTGCCTTGGTTAAACCACACCTGGAATATTGTGTCCAATTCTGGGCACCACAATTCAAGAGAGATATTGACAAACTGGAATTATGTCCAGAGGAGGGCTACTGAAATGATCAAGGGTCTGGAGAACAAGTCCTATGAAGAGCGGCTTAAAGAGCCGGGCATGTTTAGCCTGAAGAAGAGAAGGCTGAGAGGAGACATGATAACTATGTGGGAGGAAGTCACAGGGAGGAGGGAGCAAGCTTGTTTTCTGCTTTCCTGGAGACTAGGACACGGAACAATGGCTTCAAACTACAAGAAAGGAGATTCCATCTGAACATTAGGAAGAACTTCCTGACTGTGACAGCTGTTCAGCAGTGGAACTCTCAGCCCCGGAGTGGAGGCTCCTTCTTTGGAGGCTTTTAAAGAGAGGCTGGATTGCCATCTGTCAGGGGTGCTTTGAATGCAATATTCCTGCTTCTTGGCAGCGGGTTGGACTGGATAGCTCATGAGGTCTCTTCCAACTCTAGGATTCTATGATTCTAAAGTATGGAACCCCGCGCAGATGGTCGGTCAATGCGACTTAAGCAACGTGCAGTCATTGAATTCTTGACAGCAGAAGGTGTCACCCCAAAAGAGATTAATCAGAGAATACAAGCTGTTTATGGTGATTGTGTTGATGTGAGTACTGTGCGTCATTGGGCGAGTAAGTTTAAAGATGTTGAGGTGGGAACATCTGACTTGCGTGACAAACAAAGAGTAGGACGTCCTGTGACAGCAACCACTGAATTTCACAAGCAAAGGGTTGACAGATTGATTCAGGACAATTGTCATATCACTCATGGAGAAATTTCAAGCATAATCGGCATTTCACAAGAATGTGCTTTGCTTGGCTATTGGAAGATCTGTGCATGATGGGTACCCAGAATACTGGCGTCTGAAATGAAAGCACACAGACTTGAAACTTCAGAGACTGGATCTCACCACCGTACGGCATCCTCCATACAGTCCAGATTTAGCACCATCTGACTTCCATCTGTTCCTGATAATGAAAGAAGATGTATGCGGACATCATTATGCTTCTGATGAAGACATTGAGAGAACTATGAGACGCTGGTTGCGGAAACAGAATGTCGACTTCTTCCATGACGGCTTCAGAAAACTTGTTCATCATTGGCAGAAATGTATCCAATTGTCTGGTGATTAAATGAAAAAGTGCATAGCGGTAGTTAAAGAGCACATTCTAAGGATTATTTCTGCATTTGATTTATTAAAATATTCCCATCTAAACCCAAATAACGAAGGTGGAGGCATTACTTTTCATTCAACCCTCGTATGGTTAGAATACTTTCCCTCTTTCCTCTCATGGCTTGTTCTTGGACTTGCAGCTCTTCTGATGTCTGTGTTGGAGTCTCCATTGGCCTATAGAGCCCATCTCCTTGCCACCATGGTACTTACCTTCCTAAGACCTATAGGTTGCATGTCTTTGTATTTTGTGTTCTCCTTTCTTGGAAGACCATTTCACCCCCTCCAGGTTGCAGATTCCAGCCTCTGGGTCTTGATTGTGTTGACTTACCAGATTCTCTTTGTTTCCTACAGGAAGCTCAGGCAGTCCTGACGTTTGCCATTGACAGCATTGAGAAGAAAGTGCTGATGTCCAGCACGAAGGGGACATGTTCGGTGGAACAGGTAAGCTTGGCTCAGCTGTACATATTGAAACACTTCCAAAATCATTATGTTATTTATTACCGGTCCCTGTCAAAGTCTGCTTCTGATCCTATTCTTATGAATGCTTGTGAATATCACTTGTTCAAAGGGTTGACTTCTAACAAGGTCATGTTTTTCTTGACTAGTGGATTTCAAAAGGTGGTCTCCACATGTTCATGGAGATTCACATTTTCCAAACGGATGTGGCAGCATTTTTACCTTTTCAATAAGGTTATGGTGGTGTTATTTCCAATAGGTTATAGAATTTCCAGTACATGACGCACTGGATGTCAGCGCAGAACACACAATTGGCCCGAGAAATGGTAGTTTGGCTAAGACAGCATTTCTCAACCTGGGGGTCAGGACCCCTGGGGATGTTGCAACGGGGTTGTCACAGGGATTGCCGAGGACCACCAGAAAGCACAGTATTTTCTGTTGATCATGAAGGTTCTGTGTGGGAAGTTTGGCCCAATTCTATCATTGGTGAGGTTCAGAATGCTCTTTGATTGTAGGTGAACTATACATCCCAGCAACTACAACTCCCTAATGTCAAGGTCTATTTTCCCCAAACTCCATAGCTGTTCACACTTGGGCATATTGAGTATTTGCACCAATACTCAATATGCCCAAGATCCATCACCGTTTGAGTCCACAGTGCTCTCTGGATGTAGGTAAACTACAACTCCAAAACTCAAGATCAATGCCCACCAAACCCTTCCAGTATTTTCTGTTGGTTATGGTTGGGGGATCACTACAACATGAGGAATTGTATTAAGGAGTTGCAGCATTAGGAAGGTTGAGAAACACTGAGCTAAGAAGCCAATGAGTGCAATAATTAGAAAATATCCTTAGCCAAAATGTGTAATTTGCTGGCCACGCTTACTCGTTGCTACGTGGGGCTGTATAGGATCATTTAAGATATTTATAAAAATAGTTTCCATGTCAACTTGTGACTTAGTGTGTGTATGTATATATATTTATATGTGCCTTCAAGTGACCTGTTGAAGAGACGTAGCCAAAAAATACATTACAACGCATGCACAAAACCACATATATACCCATATATACAAATATATACACACCTGATGACTTATGGCATTCCCATGATTTTCGTTGGGTTTCCTTAGGCAAGGAATAATCAAGAGGTGGATTTCTCATTTTTCCCCAGTTTGTTCTTTTGAAATATAGCATTTGTTGTTGTTGTTGTTGTTGTTGTGTGCCTTGAAGTACTGGTAGTTTCTGACCCCATCACAGGGTATTCTTGGCACAATTTGTTTAGACTAGGCATGGGCAAACTTGAGCCCTTCCGGTGTTTTGGACTCCAACTCCCACAATTCCTAACAACCTCAGGCCCTTTCCTTTTTCCCACTCAGTCACTTAAGCAAAGACATTTGCCTTTGGCTCCCTATCAGGCTGAGAGAGTGTGACTTGCCCAAGCTCACCAGTGTAGTCCACAGATGAGCAGGAATTCGACCCCAGATCTCCAGAATTGTCATCTCATGCTCAAACCATCGCACAATGGTTTGGATCCCCATTTTTAAGAAGTCTTCCCTGACACTTTTCTGCTGGGGTGACCACAACGATTTGCAATTTCAGATACGAAGACCAGAAAAATTAAATGTCATGCCACAGAGTTATTTCAAGCCAGTGATATAATTTCCAGGACTCAAGTCTCAGATTATTTTATTTTTTTCATCGTTTGCTTTCCATAGACTTTATAACCCGCGTTGACCGTATCGCACAGACTTATTGGATTTTTGCTGCAGGTGTCAGATATACTAAACTCAGCCTTGGGAGATAACTCCCATCCCAGATTTTCTGCTTTGGGTGATAACACCAAGCAGGGCTGTGAATATGCTGTGATTGTGCAGTGCAAACATGGTATTTGGTGCAGGATGCCGTCATTTACTGTTTTGTGAATTTCAGCTGTTTTTTTAAAAAAAGGATTTCCAATTCCATCAGTTACAAAATTAGCCTTCAGAGATATAAATAAAAATGTGATGTTTGTTTGTGGGATTAACATAATTTAAAAACCACTCGACGAATTGACACCAAATTTGGACACAATACATTTATCAGGACAACAAGTGACCATCACTCATAAAAACACTGAAAAACACAGCAGAAGAGACTTAAAAAGCCAAAAAATAAAATAAAAAATACATTACAATGCATGCACAAAACCTCATATATACACATATACACAAATATATACACATACATATATACACACACAAAACACATATACACAGACTGGGCCACAGCAACGCATGGCAGGGGACGGCTGGTGTGTGTGTGTGTGTGTATACATACATACATACATACATACATACACTAGCTGTCCCCTGCCACGCGTTGCTGTGGCCCACTCTGGTGGTCATGGGAATTCTGTTTGGGAGGTTTGGCCCAATTCTATCGTTGGTGGGGTTAAGAATGCTCTGTGATTGTAGGTGAACTACACATCCTAGCAACTACAACTCCCAAATGTCAAGATTCTAATTCTCCCAAACTCCACCAGTGTTCACATTTGGGCATATTGAGTATTTATGCCAAGTCTGGTCCAGATCCATCATTGTTTGAGTCCATGGTGCTCTCTGGATGTAGGTGAACTCCAAACACAAGGTCAATGCCCACCAAACCCTCTCAGTATTTTCTTTTGGTCATGGGAATTCTGTGTGCCAAGTTTGGTTCAATTCCATCATTGGTGTAGTTCAGAATGCTCTTTGATTGTAGGTGAACTATAAATCCCAGAAACTACAACTCCCAAATGACAAAATCACATTTTTTGAGTGAAGGACATACATTGGGTTGTTAGGTGTCTTGTGTCCAAATTTGGTGTCAATTGGTCCAGTGGTTTTTGAGTTCTGTCAATCCCACAAACGAACATTACATTTTTATATAGATAGATAGATATCTCTATCTATCTATCTATCTATCTATCTATCTATCTATCTATCTATCTATCCTAGTCCACCCCTGCCACATGTAGTTGTGGCCCAGTCTGTGTATAAGTGTTTTGTGAGTGTGTGTGTTTTGTGTGTGTATATATGTATATATGTGTGTATTTATATGTTTGTATATATGTGTGTTTGCGTATATATGCAGTTTTGTGCATGCATTGTAATGCATTTTTTGTTTTGGGGTTTTTTAAATCTCTTCTGCTGTGTTTTTGTTTTTATGAGTGATGGTCACTCATTGGCCTGATAGGTGTATTGTGACCAAATTTGGTGTCAATTCGTCCAGTGGTTTTTGAGTTATGTTAATCCCACAAAT
The DNA here is from genome assembly GCF_037176765.1 of Anolis sagrei. Taxonomy (NCBI): domain Eukaryota; kingdom Metazoa; phylum Chordata; class Lepidosauria; order Squamata; family Anolidae; genus Anolis; species Anolis sagrei. Next base: position 73,017,085 of record NC_090035.1, on the reverse strand, counting down.
GAACATTACATTTTTATTTATATAGATATGTACATTTCAAATTTTCAATGAGTGGAATAAAGATTTACTGTCTGGCATTAGTCCTTTCCACCTCGTTCTGGTTAGCAGAAGTTAGATAAATTATGCAGAATGGGCAGAGAAGTGTATATCTACTGGATTGTCATCATATATGCAGTTTGGGATTACTTTAGCATAGACCTTTTTGAAATATTTATAGTTTTGACAGTGGCACAAGATGGCTAACATTTCGACTGGTTCCTTCTCTCGAGGAGGTAACAAGCATGAGACAACCTGCTTCTGAACTCCTTTCTAAAATAGAAACGTTATTTTAAAAAGGGTATAAGAATATGCCTGTGAGAGAAGGAAAATGAATGTTTGAAAAACTTATAGAATAGAACCTACCGTATATACTCGAGTATAAGCCGACCCGAATATAAGCCGAAGCACCAGATTTTACCAAAAAAAAAAATGGGAAAACCTATTTCTTCGAGTATAAGCCAGTGTTGGAAATGCAGCAGCTACTGTTAAATTTCAAAAGAAAAATAGATACCAATAAAATTACATTAATTGAGGCATCTGTAGGTAAATGTTTTTGAATATTTACATAAAACTGCAATTTAAGATAAGACTGTCCAACTCTGATTAAACCATTGTTCTCACCTTCTTCAATGTCAACGTGCTTATGTATCCTTCCCAAAATAATAAAGAGTAAAACAATAAATGTCATAAAAGTAATGATAAATAGAGTAAAATAATGAAAATGTAATAATAACAGGAATAATAGAGTAAAATAATAAACATAATATTTATTTTTTTTGGTCGTGTCAGGAGCGACTTGAGAAACTGCAAGTCGCTTCTGGTGTGAGAGAATTGGCCGTCTGCAAGGACGTTGCCCAGGGGACGTCCGGATGTTTTGATGTTTTATCATCCTTGTGGGAGGCTTCTCTCATGTCCCCGCATGAGGAGCTGGAGCTGATAGAGGGAGCTCATCCGCGCTCTCCCTGGATTCGAACCTGTGACCTGTTGGTCTTCAGTCCTGCCGGCCCAGGGGTTTAACCCACTGCGCCACCGGGGGCTCCTAACATAATAGTAATAGAGTAAAATAATTAAGGTAATAATCATAATAATAAAAGAGTAAAATAATAAATGTAATAATCATAATAATAAATAGAGTAAAATAGTAAATGTAATAATATAATAGATTAAAATAATAAATGCCACCCAGTGGCTCAGTGGATTAAACTGCTGAGCTGCTGAACTTGTTGACCAAAAGGTTGCAGGTTTGAATTCAGGGAGCTGTCAGCTCCAGCTTCTGCCAACCTAGCAGTTTGAAAACATGCATCTGTGAGTAGATCAATAGGTTCCACTCCAGTGGGAAGGTAACAGTGCTCCATGCAGTCATGCGGGACACATGACCTTGGAGATGTCTACGGACAATGCCGGCTCTATGGCTTAAAAATGGAGATGACCACCAACCCCCAGAGTCGGACACGACTGGATTTAAGGTCAGGGGAAAACCTTTACCTTTACTACTAATAATAAATAGAGTAAATAATAAATACAATAATAATAGAGTAAAATTAAAATGTTATAATAATAGAATAAAATAATAAATGTAATAATAATAAATAGAGTCAAATAATAAATGTTATAATAATAATAAATAGAGTCAAATAATAAATGTAATAATAATAATAATAATAATAATAATAATAACAGAGTAAAATAATAAATAACTTTGACTCAAGTATAAGCTGAGGGGGGCTTTTTCAGCCAAAAAAAGGGCTGAAAAATTCAGCTTATACTCGAGTATATATGGTATATGTTTGTGGCCTGATTCAGACTCTCAAAAACAGAAGAATCTAATTTTAAATACATTATTGTTTTTTAAAAAAATCTGTGTTGATCTGTTTTTCTCTTGTTGGGTGGCACATCCCTTTTTTTAGCCAATTTTTTAAGCTAATATTCACATAAAAGCAGATTTGTTCAGTTTTGCCTTGCCTTGCCTTACTATGCAGTGAGATAAGTGGCACCAGGCATTGGTTATCATGGAAACAGAGGCATGGATGAAATATCTCAGATTAAACACCACATGATGTCCTAGGATCAACCTTCTATATCTTGGTGACTATTAAAATTGATTTTGGGCTCATGGGATATTTGTTTTGAGGAAGCTTTTCCTAACAGGAAGGAGAGATATAGGCATGAGAATGCAGAGCAGTAAAGGCACAATCCTTGCAAATGAATGGAAAAAGAAAAGGAGCCTGAGCTAGCTAAGGAAGGTTAACTCTGTTGATTTAGAGTATTTATATACCTCTCCCTTCTGCCAGAAAAGTTTCTGAGGTGGATCACAAATCATCAAAGTGTTAGTTCCATACTTACAATCTAAATAACACAGGACAAATAACGAAAAGGGAATAGCCGTGAAAAAGGGGATTTTTTTGTCTTGTCAGGAGTGACTGCAAGTCGCTCCTGGTATGAGAGAATTGGCTGTCTGTAAGGACGTTGCCCAGGGGACGCCTGGATGATTTGATGTTTTTATCATCCTTGTGGGAGGCTTCTCTCATGTCCCCGCATGAGGAGCTGGAGCTGATAGAGGGAGCTCATTCGCTTCTCCCTGGATTCGAACCTGTCGATCTTCAGTCCTGCTGGCACAGGGGTTTAACCCACTGTGCCACCGCGGGCTCAAGAAAGGGGATTAAGCCCTACAGATGCGGGATGTTCGTTTCCTCCTCTGGGACCAGATCAATGGCATCTGAAATGGAGAAAGACCTCTCGCCAACCACTGGGTCAAGATATCGTGGAGCTGTGCTGGCTGCTCTTCTCTCCCTTTGAAGCCATAGCAATGGTAGCTGAAATAGATGAGAACATAATAGAAGGAGCAATGTGCTGCATTCCAAGACTGGGAATCACCTCTGTACTTAATACACACTCCTGTCCAAGGTAAAATAGCAAAGCAATTTATTGAAGAATATGTGTGAAAAGCAATTCAATACTTAAAAACCATAGTCCAAATATCAAGAATAATCTACAGAAATCATAGTACAGGAATATCATCAAAAACCAGGAATACAAAAGCAGAATAAATCCAAAATATGCATCAATAGGAGTCTAGTGTCTAGATCCAGGGAAGTAATGCTACCCCTCTATTCTGCTTTGGTTAGACCACACCTGGAGTATTGTGTCCAATTCTGGGCACCACAATTCAAGAGAGATATTGACAAGCTGGAATGTGGCCAGAGGAGGGCGACTAAAATGATCAAGGGTCTGGAGAACAAGCCCTATGAGGAGCAGCTTAAGGAGCTGGGCATGTTTAGTCTGAAGAAGAGAAGGCTGAGAGGAGATATGATAGCCATGTATAAATATGTGAGAGGAAGCCACAGGGAAGAGAGAGCAAACTTGTTTTCTGCTTTCCTGGAGACTAGGATGCGAAACAATGGCTTCAAACTACAAGAGAGGAGATTCCATCTGAACATGAGGAAGAACTTCCTGGCTGTGAGAGCCGTTCAGCAGTGGAACTCTCTGCCCCGGAGTGTGGTGGAGGCTCCTTCTTTGGAGGCTTTTAAGCGGAGGCTGGATGGCCATCTGTCAGGGGTGATTTGAATGCAATGTTCCTGCTACTTGGCAGGGGGTTGGACTGGATGGCCCATGAGGTTTCTTCCAATTCTTTGATTCTATGATTCTATGATTCAGGAACAGTCCTCAAAACTCAGAATCATGAGGCATGAACTAAAAAGAAACATGGAACATGAAACTAGAAATCCCTTGACTTGACAGTTGTTCTGTACTCAAAACACCAACATTGCCAGGACTAAAGGACCTATCTGCTGGGCTACCTAATATAAAGAGAAAATCATGTCTTCTCCCCTGGGAAACTGATAAGGATTTCTTGGCTAATAGGCATTTCGACTTTTATAAACTTTCCTGAGAAGCTCTATTTTGATGGAACGTAAATCTCCTATCTAACTGTTAATTATTCTGTCCACCTGGACTTTCGGTTTCCTCCTCTGAACTCTGATGTGTTTCTGACCTTGCTCCCCAAGTGAACTGCCTTTCAGGAATGTGGCCTTCAGAGACAGATCGCTCATTTTCAGGCCTCAAGATTTCTTGCTGGCTGTCCTGCGAACTTGCAGACCCAGAATCCCCAATGTCATTAGAATGACTAGCAGGCCCAGAAGTCCCAGAGAGATCAGGTGCATGCATAAGCAAAGGCTTAATTAACTACAATGGCAGTTGCAATGGAGGACGGTCTTCTCACCAGCGGCTGAACCAAGGCATTGTGGAGATATACTGGCTGGTCTTCTCCTCTCAGGTCAGGGCAGTGGCAGTTGGAACATGGAGGGAGAGTCTTCCATTAGCCTCTTGACTAAAGTATGATGAAACTGTGTCAGCTGCTTTTCTCTCCCTCTGAGTCCAACGCAATGGCAGTTGCAATGGAAGAAAGACTTCTCATTATCCATTGGATCAAGGCATGATGGAGCTGTGCTTGCTGCTCTTCTCTCCCTTTGAGACTAAAGCAATGGCAGTTGCAATGGAAGAAAGACTGCTCACTCTCCATTGGATCAAGGCATGATGGAGCTGTGCTTGCTGCTCTTCTCTCCCTTTGAGACTAAAGCAATGGCAGTTGCAATGGAAGAAAGACTGCTCACTATCCATTGGATCAAGGCATGATGGAGCTGTGCTTGCTGCTCTTCTCTCCCTTTGAGACTAAAGCAATGGCAGTTGCAATGGAAGAAAGACTGCTCACTATCCATTGGATCAAGGCATGATGGAGCTGTGCTGGCTGCTCTTCTCCCCCTTTGAGACTAAAGCAAAGGCAGTTGCAATATAAGAAAGACCGCTCACTATCCATTGGATCAAGACATAATGGTACTGTGCTTGCTGCTCCTCTTCTCCTCTCAGGTCAGGGCAGTGGAAGGTGAAATATGGAGGGCGAGTCTTCCATCAACCACTTGACTAAGGCATGGTGGAACTGTGCTGGCTGCTCTTCTCCCACTTTGAAACCAAAGCAATGGCAGTTGCAATGGAAAAAAGCCTCTCATTATCTATTGGATCAAGTCATGATTGAACTGTTCAGGCTGCTCTTCTCTCCCTCTAAGGCCAAAGCAATGGCAGTTGTAGTGGAGGAAGATCGAGCCTTGATCTCTGTTGGATCAAGGCTCGATGGACCTGTGCTAGCTGCTCTTCTCCCCCTTTGAGGCTAAAACAATGACAGTTGGAATGAGACACGGACATGTCATTGTCCATTGAGTCAAGTCATGATGGAGCTGCAGTGGCTGTTCTTCTCTTCCTCTAAAGCCAAATCAATAGCACTTGAAATAGAGCAAGGGCATCTCAATAGTCATTGAGTCAAGGTATGGTGGATCTATACTGGCTGCTCTTCTCTCCCTCTGAAGCCAAATCAATGTCAGTTAGTTTATATCCACACAGTCCAAAACTCGCTCTTCCACTCTTCGTTATGCCTGTACTTCTCTTGACTAGTCTTCTTTTGTGTTGTTGAGAGCAATTGCTTCCAAGTGCCGATTCCCACCAGCCTTATTTATTTACAGTATTTATATTCCGCCCTTCTCACCCCACAGGGGACTCAGGCTGGATTACATTGCACATATATATGGCAAACATTCAAAGCCAATTAGACATACAACATATATAGACAGACACAGAGGCAATATAACATTCCAGCTTTTCCGGTTTCATGAGGTTATGCTCAGTTCCAGCCACAGGGGGAGCTGTCGTTTCACCGTCCACTTGTGACATCGAGTCCTTGATGGAGTACTTCCTCATTCTTATGCACTCTGCTGGAAGGTTTTATGGTGTCATAAAGTTGCTAAATTATCCTCCCCTCATAAAGTGGTACCTAAATTTCCTACTCAACAGATGCAACTGTTTTTCGGTCTGCATAGGTCAACAGCAAGCTAGACTATTAATGTTCGGGAGCTCACTCCGACCCGGGCTCATAACCCCTCAGTCAGTAGTGATTTAATGCAGCTGGCTACTAACTAGCTGCGCCACAGCCTGGTTCTTGTGCCCATGTTGAGCCCATTGGCATCAAGCCTGCATTCAGTTCCCAAAGCATTGCATATCACGAGAAATTACTTTGGACAGCCTGCTTTGGTGGGAAGCTTGGGAAGGCTTCCACCAGCCACGCTTATTGAATGCATCCCAGTTGAATCTGTCCCACCCCATCCATCACCTCTTGTTTGTTTTCGGTGGCAGGGAGAAGGGAATTAATTAATTGGGGACGGGAAGAGAGATACAGGTAGCAGTTTCAGGTCTGCGAAGGATTTGAAAAATGTGTGCGTATGCGAATGTCTGTTTCTCTCCTACGTACCACCGTTTGCAAAAAAGGCCTCTTAGTATTCCGACCAAAGGCTGCGGAGTCGTTTCTCATTACCTCGGCTGCGTCCCTGCCAAATGGCTTGGAACAGTGAGCCTGGCCCGCTGTAAAGGAACAATTATGAACACTAATGCGCTATTGAATGGAGGTGGCAGACAGGCGCCATTAATTAGACAAGTGTTTCTGTCAGGAGGACCGGGGAAAACTGCTTTTGTTTTGGGGTGAATTCTAATGAGTTTAGAATTTCGAAGAGAGAGGAAAAAAAGAGGATGACGACAAGAGTGGAAGGAATCGAAGCAAGGATCCTCCTTCTGTAAGAGCTTTCGCAGCCTTCCTCCAACCTAGCCTCCGCCAGAGTGATGTGACTGCAAATTCCATGATCCCCATCGCAGTTTTCATTATCCATATTGTCTGGGAATTACTCTGGGGTTGGTTTTTTTTTCATGTTGAGAAACTGCAAGTCGCTTCTGGTGTGAGAAAATTGGCTGTCTGCAAGAATGTTGCCCAGGGGATGGCAGGATGTTTTGATGTGTTATCATCCTTGTGGGAGGCTTCTCTCATGTCCCCGCATGGGGAGCTAGAGCTGACAGAGGGAGCTCATCCGCGCTCTCCTTGGATTCGAACTCTGCCCCAGAGTGTAGTGGAGGCTCCTTCTTTGGAAGCTTTGAAACAGAGGCTGGATGGCCATCTGTCGGGGGTGCTTTGAATGCAATTTTCCTGCTTCTTGGCAGGGGGTTGGACTGGATGGCCCATGAGGTCTCTTCCAACTCTATAATTCTATGAACCTCTGACTTGTCGGTCTTCAGTCCTGCCGGCACGAGGGTTTAACCCAGTGTTTCTCAACCTGAGGGTCGGGACCCCTGGGGGGTTGCGAAGGTTGTCTGAGGGGTCGCCAAAGACAATGACAAAACACAGTATTTTCTGTTGGTTGTGTGGGTTCCATAGACCTTGACATTTGGGAGTTGTAGTTGCTGGAATGTATAGTTCCCCTGCAATCAAAGAGCATTCTGAACCCCACCAATGATAGAATTGGGCATGACTTCCCACACAGAACTCCCATGACGAATAGAAAATACTGGAGGGGTTTGAGATGAACTGACAGTGATTTAGGAGAGACTAGCCATCCCCTGCCACGCGTTGCTGTGGCTCAGTCTGGTGATCTGGAAAAATAATGAGAAAGTGTTGGTTTCTGGTAGTAGGTGAACTACAACTCCCAAATTCAAGGTCAATGCTCACCAAACCCTTCTAGTGTTTTGTGTTGGTCAAGGGGGTCCTGTATGCCCTGGTTAGGTCAATTCTATCATGACATTTGATTGTAGGTGAACTAGAAATCCCAGCAACTACAACTCTCTATCTCTCTATCTATCTATCTATCTATCTATCTATCTATCTATCTATCTATCTCTGTGGCTGGATGGCTCTTTGTCAGGAGGACTTTGATTACGTTTTCTTGCCTTGATGAAGGGAGTTGGATTGGATGGCCTTAAGTGTTTTCTGTTGGTCATGGGGGTTCTGTGTGGGAAGTTTGCCCTGATTCTGTCGTTCGTGGGCTTCAGAATGCTCTTTGATTGTAGGTGAACTGTGAATCCCAGTGACTACAAGTCCCAGATGTCAAGATCTATTTCTCCCAAACTCCATGTGTGTTGATATTTGGGCGTATTGAGTGCTTGTGCCAAGTTTGGTCCAGATCCATCATTGTTTGAGTCCACAGTGCTCTCTGGATGTAGGTGAACTACAACTCCCAAACCCAAGGTCAGTGCCCACCAACGCTGCTAGTATTTTCTGTTGGTCATGGGAGGCCTGTGTGCCAAGTTTGGTTCAATTCTATTGTTCAGAATGCTCTTTGATAGTAGGTGAACTATAAATCCCAGCAACTACAACTCCCAAATGACAAAATCATAATTTTTTAAGTGATGGTCACTCCTTGTGTAGTGAGACGTTTTGTTGCCAAATTTGGTGTGATTTTGTTCATTGGTTCTTTTGTTTTTAAGGTACTCATTATGCACAGAGCATGTTTATACATATAAACTGTAGTTCACCTACATTTAGAAAGCAATAAGAACCCAAACAACTATGCCAAAGGGATTCCTCAGACCATCAGAAATATGTGTTTTCTGATGGTCTTTGGCGACCCCTCTGAAACCCCCTCGTGACCCCCCCCCCAGGAGTCCTGACCCCCAGGTTGAGAAACACTGTCTTAAAGTATTGTACCACGTTTCTCTCCAGGCGATAAGTTGTACAAATGCACAACTACTTTAATACATTTTCCCACATTTTTGTGACTGTTTTCATCCTGGAGCTTGAACAGTAACATAAGAGAAACCCTGGTGAGTCAGATCAAAGTGCCAGCTAGCCCAGCGTTCTCTTTTCAGCAAGATCACGATTTCTTGATGTTTGCCACGCACATTATAGTCTTTCTCTCTCTCTGAACACGACCCAATATGATGGATCACAACTCTGTTCGTTGCTATCCTTTACCTCTAAGTAATCAACTCACCTCCCATACATCTAGGATGGGGAGACATGCTTTATATATCAGGAGCGGAGCTGGGAAATATTTCCTGGCACTCTCTTAGCTATATAAACAGGTGTAAGTTGCATGCAGAGTAAATCATCATAATCATTTATTTATTGATATAGTCACACCAGGATCTATGGTGCTTTACAATGTAGAACAACAGCAGCAAAACCCCGCCAGCAGTGCCAAAAGCATGCAGTTAAATACGCAGACACGCACAAGTGCACAAACAAGGGAAGGAAGGAATAATAAAAATATAGAATTAATGCATTTCAGTTGTAGGCAGAATTATCTAGGTGAAAATATAAACACCAGTTCAATAAGCTAACTGACAAATACACATCATCAAAATACAGAAGATAAAATAATATTAAGTAAATAAAGGCCAGAATAATTGGGTTGCTATGAGTTTTCCGGGCTGTGTAGCCATGCTCCAGAAGCATTTTCTCCTGACTTTTCGCCCACATCTACGTCAGGCATCCTCAGAGGTTGTGAGGTCTGTTGGAAACTAGGCAAGTGAGGTTTATATGTCTGTTAAATGTCCAGGGTGGGAGAAAGAACTTTTGTTTCTTTGAAGCAAGTGTGAATGTTGCAGTTGGCCAACTTGATGACTATTGAATGGCCTTGCAGCTTCAAAGCCCATCTGCTTTCTACTTGGGAGAATCCGTTGTTGTCCAGGCATGCGGACAATTTCAATAGAAAGGAGGAAAGCGTGAAAATGAACAAAATCTGGCTACCAGTGTTTTAAAAACTCTAAAATCAGGATAGTAATTGAAGAACAATACTCAAAAACAAGGGAATTCCAGACAGGAAACAATCAGAGCCAGCGAACACCTCCCAACAAAGTATCCCCCAGGCGGCAATCAGCCAGTCTTTGAAGCTGCAAGGTCATTCAGTGCTAATCAAGGTGACCAATGGCAACATTAACATTTGCCTCAAGCAGGCAAGAGTTCTTTCTCCCACCCTGGACATTCCACAATATGTAAACCCCACTAGCCTAGTTTGCAACAGACCTCACGATCTCTGAGGATGCCTGCCATAGATGTGAGCAAAATGTCAGGAGAGAATGCTTCTGGAACATAGCCATACAGCCTGGAAAACTCACAACAACTCAATGATTCTGGCCATAAAAGCCTTGGACAACACAAAGACTACTTTGCTTTTTTAAAAATGTATTCTTTGAGATGTTTGCATGAGCTCTCAGAGTAGCCCAAAACATAAAAGCAGCTGCACGCATGATTTGTATGTGGATGATGGTGTGTTTTGTATTAAGTAAAGTTACCAAAAACTTTGGAAAACAAGGATTTTTTAAAAAATAAATGAATGATCAGTGGTTCTTTGTGGTTTTGGGCAACACACAACACTCATAACTAGCTTGCCAGTCAGCTTTATAGCATATTGAACTGGTGTTTATATTTAATTTTGCCTTCAACCGCATTGCATACGTTTTATATTTGCACTAGCTGTCCCCTACCATGCGTT